>NC_079504.1:19472708-19615128 GCF_030052815.1 Hevea brasiliensis
CTTGGGTGCTAAGAGCTGCAGGAGGTCTTAAGCTTTGAGACACTAAAAAACTGTGGATAAGGGTTGGTTGAATTGGGAAAATCTCCTTGGGGTGCAAGATACAATTTGAACCTCAATAACTTTAATGTCACTTAATTGGCCTACCTCAGGTCCTCTTTCCAAAGTTGACCACAATTTTCTCTTCCAATTCAAACAACTTGGCATTTAAGGTCTCATCAAGCATGGCCATGAAGGAGCGAAGGCATGAAAAACATAAGTTTAGATCATTGAATTCAAAAATTTTTCATCTTGGGTCACATGCATCATGCAAGATTCATTTTTATATATTTGATTTCAATGATAAATAGCATATTAAAACTCTTTTAATATATTTTTGAATCTACATTTGCCATTTAAAATTTTTTTAAATCTACATTTGCCATTTAAGATTTTAGAATTAATAGATTAATTTATTAGAACCCTAGATTAGATCAAGAACAAGTGCACTAACCTTTTTGATGCACTGTAGTGTGTTTGGCACCTTTGGGATGCGCCTAGGACACCAGATGTTGCCTCTATAGCTTGTTCACACCAAGATCACCAATGGCAGCCCCTTGAACAGCTTCTCAAGCCTTTCCAATCAATTAGAAATTTAGGTTTTACTTTTTGAGAGATTACAGATGTAAACAGGACATTAAAAACAATTTCTAGTATTTTTAATTCAAGAGATTGTTGACAAATCTCTTTGAATTGATGAGAGATGAAGAAGATGAGAAGAAGAGGAAGGGAAGGGTGGCAACATCTTTGGATGAATGAGCAAATTGTATTTTGTTATTTCATCCTTTCCCTTATATAGCTAGGTCACCACTTAAAACCCTTGCCACATGTCACCTTCTGATTGGCTCTAGGTTTAATTGACCCAATCACATTGTGCCAAGTGTCAAACCTATATTTAATCTTGACTTTGGTCATCTTACATGATTAAAAGACATATGGCAAGCTTATGTGTAGTGCCATGTGTCACCATCTCATGGTGCCACATGTCATCCTATGAAATGACCAAAATACCCTTGTGTCTTAATTTTGAGTTCTCAACCCAAAATAATTATTTCTCTTCTTTTAATCAATTTATATCAAATATAAATTAATTAATTAATCTCTATTAATTAATTTCTCATAATTAAATTCATATTTAAACACTTTAAATATAAATTTAACTTATACTATACATCCAATAACCTAGATTTGGTTTTAAGCCATGTTAGGGACTTTGCAATCTAATTGCAAACCAAACCTATTTAATTAATCAATTAAACTCTTTAATTAATTAATTAAATCATATTTAATTTGGTGATTACTTGTGTATGTGTGTGACTTACTAGGCTCATCACTAATTGGCAATGAGACATGATATCAACTCTTAATATCATCAGAACTCTTTCTTACCATAAATGATTTCTCTAAATCATTTTATGCACCTCATAGACCATGGTTAACACCTAGCATAGCATGCCATGGCCACCCAATTAGTAATAAGGTTTACCTTAAATGAATCTATAATCATATGTTACCATGCACTAGAATCTCTCTATTACAAAATCCCAATTCGAGCTGGAGTCATGGTTTATGTGAAACCCCATTTGCTATGAATATTATGTTCTCTTTTAATTCCAGTTCTTGATTAAAAGATTTTCTCATGAAACTCTTTTACGATTAAATCTATCTGTCTGGCAGGAACTTGAAACATCAAGAACAATTAAATGAACATAGGATTTTATCTATTTACTTAGGGTAACATATTCCATCTTGATCAACACCTACCTCCATATATAACTAGTAGGAGCCAAGACATGCCCATATACCCATACGGTACAAGTATGAAAGCGATGTCAAACTCAAACCACCTATATACAAGATAACTATGCTATCTCAGGTCTAAAGATTATATGCACTGATATGATTTATGACAATACATTGACAAGAGTAAACTCCATGTGCTTGTCATAAATGTCACTGGTTCGACCTACTTATCATGTATAAGTGCCTATCATGTTTTGTTATATGGCATGAGACTCACCATTCCATCTTATTTACATCTCATATAAATAACTTGGGAACAAACATGATTACAATCTTTCTGGATAAGTCATATCCTTATTGTGAAGTATCCTCGATTGTGAACCTATTTATGATACTTTGTGCTAGAAATACTGTCACTCATATTCTTAACAACTTAAGAATAGAATTGCTAACAAAACATCAATGGACCTTTTCTATTACACATAAATATATTATGTAAACGGAAAGTGAAAATGCCTTTTATTAATAAAAATATGTACAAGATACATACTAAATGATATGCTCTAGGGCATACTACTAACAGGCCATAGTTTCTTCCATCTTAAGCAGTATAGGTGAAATCCTTACTAGTCTCTTCCCTTCCCAAACACAAGTGACATGATCGGAAGTCTCTTTAGTGTGTTTCGAGGCTATGTTTGCTCAAAAAAAAATTAGGATTTAAGGGTTAACCTAAACATGTTATGTACATGAATGCAATGCATGAATGGACCAATTTTATTTTTTATTTTTTATTTTTTTACCTTTACAAAATCAAAACTGAACCATACCAATAGAACTAAAACTAACCAAAATAAAACCATATAAACTGAACTAAGATCGGACCAAAGATTGAATCAAAACTGAAAAAAAAAATCTCCAGGATTAAATCTTCGCCCCCTTATACCTTCAACTCTCACGTGCAAGGTAAGAAAAAATTCTATCCTAGGCTACGGTACACTAGACACACCAACAGAGGTTGGTCCAGGATGATCCTTCCCTCACAAACAAATGATTTATATCCTTAAAGTGTAACCATAAGTAAGCATCCTCTTGCTTAACAAGGGTTTTGAAATGGACTTGGGCCTATACACACATTGGGTTTATGCATAGGCCTAGGTTCATCTCAACTATCATTAGAACTTATGGTTTGAACAGTAAGGTTATAAATCCATCACAATAAAAATCTACGGGGTACCTAGGGCTGAAATCTATGGCTCATGGGCTTCATCGAGTAGGAAAAGGATCACCCATGCGAGAGCTTGTCCATTAAGCACAACGGCCAGAGCTGTAGCTCTTTTATATACTCGAAGGTACGGGATTGGGGTGCTAGCATTCACCAATTTGTCATAGCTCAAGTAGAACTATGGTCTCCTTAGCTAGTACTAACGGGGCTAAAAAGGGTAAGGGTGATTCGTGTGATAGTGTACTGCAATGCAAAAAGTTTGACAGAGGAATAATATTAGATTGATAGAAACATGTTGGAGTAACTATCCATTTAGTCCCAGATGGAGTCACCAATGTAGGGGCGTGAGGCAAAACATCATCCACTAAAATTATATAAAATGCACCAGGTAATGCCCAGGAAAGATAGTGGAGTCACAATGGTCTCACTTAAGTAGCACCTCCTTGAGCGACATTCCTATACATACACTTCATACAGTCCTAATAGAATCGAATCACTGGTAAGTACCATCTTCCCATAACATGTTACACTCATTTCATATAGGCATTTTAGGGTAGTTTTGCATCCATTTTGCCCTTATATTTTAGTATATTTTATATTTTTAGCTTTATTTTATCTTATTTGTTAATTTTAGATGCTTTATATTTGATTTTCGTAATTTTATTGTTTTTGATAGGATTTTGTAGCAAATCGAAGATCAATGAGTGCAATAGGAAATAATTTGAAGAGATTTGAAGTTCTTTAAGCATGGAGGAAAGTTGAAGATATCAAGCTTTGAAAGAGCAAGTTAGCCGAAATTTGCTTGAGACTTTGCTTAAGGTCATGCTTAGGGTAAAGCGGCAATGCTTAAGGTGCAGCATAGGTCAAGCATGAGCAGAAAAGTCTATTCTACTCTAAGTCTGCCGAGATTTGCTGAGGGTCTGCTTAACCTTAAGCGCATAAAGCGACAGAGGCTAAATTTGCTAACAAGTCGCTTAGGTTGCCAACCCTGCGTAATGCCCGTAACGTGAATAGTGCTGCTGACTTGGATAATTTTACACCTCATTTCCTATCCACTCCTTGTCTTTTATTTACTTTTAGGGCAACTTTTAGGGACCATATAAATTCATCATTTCCTTATTTTTGCCATAAGGGGAAGGGAGGAAAAACAAAAAGGAAAGGAAATTTAATAGAAAGAGAGAGAGAAGACGCCATTTTCTCTTGGAAGAGGAGCTGCTGCACGAGTTTGGAGCTCCAGAAACCAGAGACCTTGGTTCTTCCACCTGGGTTTTCCCATTTCAGTCCTTTTATCATGTTTTTCTATATTCTTCCATCTATATTTCTTGTAAATACCATCATGAGTGAGTAATTTCTTTAGATTTCAGAGTTGGGAAATATGTTTTAGATTAATTTGTGGATTTGGACTGGGTATTTCCTTATTTTATATGAATATGAGTTTTGATTCCTTCCTTGTGTGCTTGATTTACTTGCCTAATGTTGGTACCCATTGGGTATTGTGTTAATCTTTGATTGAAGGACCGAAAGGTGAAAGTCATTGATGGGTAATCATGGATTGGAACTTAAAATCACCTAGATTTAGAAATAAACTAGGACTTTAAGAGGAATTAATTATTGGTTACAAAACTTAATGGGTTTTAAAGTAATCAAATACATACGAAAGTAGGTTTGGTTATTTTAGAATACACTTTGATTTGCTTGAAAAAGATATCAAAGGGATTTAGAATCAATTTCCTTCAAACTCTATTTTTCCCTAAAAATTGGAATGCCCAAGACAAATCCCAATTAATTTATGCATAAACCCCAACTCGGAATCACTTTTACCATAATTAGACTTTCATTTAAATTACCCATTGTTAATTTTAGTTTAATTATAACTAGAATTAGAATTTATTTGTTTGCTCTTTACCCATTTCAATTAGATTAATCAATTTACCTTGCTCATTTACATTTACCATTTATTCATTAATCATTAGCCCAAATAATCGCTTCATTCATAGTTTAGTAATCAAACAGCAAATCCTCGTGGGAACGATACTTGATTCATCACTTTATTACTTGAGACGACCCGTATACTTGCGGATTTAGTCACATCAAGTTTTTGGCGCCGTTGCCGGGGATTTGATTTTTGTTTGATATTAAACGATTGTTTGTTTGGTTAATTTGGGCATTTTATTTTATTTCTTTTTACCATTTTACTTTGAGAATTTGTTTATTTTTGTTTTTCAGGTGCTTTATTTTATGAGAAGGACAAAAAGTGAAGAAATCAATTTATTCTTTGACCTAAATAGAGAAGACAAAGAAAAGCTTTAAGAGCAGAATCTAAGAGGAGAAAAGCTGAAATTAAAGCTCAACAACAACAAGAAAGAGCACAAGAGCAAGAGGAACTACAAGAAGAAATGGCCAACAACAACAATAACAACCGCTCTGTGAAAGATCATGCCTATCCTAACATTGGAGATTTCATGCCAAGTATCACAAGACCAAGGGTAGAAGCTAATAATTTTGAACTGAAGCCTGCACTCTGTCAAATGGTACAACAAGCACAATTTGGAGGAAATCCAAGTGAAAGTCCACATGTGCATCTAGCACACTTTCTTGAGATCAGTGATATGTTGAAGATAAATGGAGTTTCTGATGATGCAATTCGACTCAGATTATTTCCTTTTTCTCTGAAGGACCGAGCTAGAGAGTGGTTACATTCTTTGCCACCGGGTTCTATCACAACATGGGATGAACTTTCTCAAGCATTTTTAGCTCAATATTTTCCACCGAGCAAGACAGCTAAGCTGAGAAATGAGCTGACTTCTTTCAAACCTAGAGATGATGAGAGCTTGTATGAAGCATGGGAAAGGTACAAGGATTTGCAAAGGAGATGTCCACATCATGGGATTCCTAAGTGGATGCTTGTTCAACACTTTTACAATGGAGTTTCACCAGCCATTAGAAGTACGATTGATGCATCTTCTGGAGGTGACCTTATGGAGAAATCTGAAGATGAAGCTTTTTCTGCACTTGATAAAATTGCTTATAACAACTACCAATGGAGTTGTGAGAGGAATGAGATCAAGAAACCAGCTGGTATGTTTGAGCTTGATGCCATGAATATGATTAATGCTAAGTTTGATGCTTTGACAAGGAAAATGGACAAGCTAAGCATGAAAGTAGATTCTTCAACCGGAGGTTCTAGTAATTCAGTAGAAGTTGGAGCTGCAAATGTCAATTGTACAGCAGATTTTTCTGCACTTAATCAAGATTTTTCAAGTGAGCAAGTGGATTATGTGGGGAACTACAATCAAAGACCAGGTGGTAACCCATTTTCTGCAACTTATGATCCAGCATGGAGAAACCACCCCAATTTCTCTTGGGGAGGTAGACAAGGGCAAAATCAGAATTTTCAGCAACCTTCTGGGTATCAACAACATCAGAATTTTCAGCAGAATAGAGGTCCTCCTCCTGGAATTTCTAAACCTCAAAATGCACCTGCTCCACCTCTACCACAACAAGCACAACTAGACAAGACAGCTAGATTGGAATCTATGATTGAAACTCTACTTGTGAGCCATCAAAGTCAACAAGAAATGATTTCTCAATTAGCATCTAAAGTGGATCAAATGGCAACACACAACAAGATGTTAGAGAATCAAATAGCTCAACAAGCTAGCTCTTCAAGTAACAAAGCATTTGGGAAGCTTCCTAGCCAACCAGAAAATTCAAGGGAGCATTGCAAGGCTATTACATTGAGAAGTGGAAAAATATTGGAGAATGGAGATAAAAAGATTGAAGAGAAAGTTGAAGAAAAGAAAAGCAGAGAAGGAGATGAACAAACTGAAGTTGAAGTTAGAATTGAAGCTGAGAAAGAAAATTCAGTGGAAGAAAAAGGAAGTAAGGAGAGGGAGAGCAAAGAAGAAGAGCCCAAATATGTTGCACCTAAAGCCTACATGCCACCTTTACCATTCCCACAAAGGTTTCAGAAAGCAAAATTGGATAAACAATTTGGGAAGTTTTTGGAGGTATTGAAGTCTTTGCATGTGACTATTCCTTTCACTGATGCTTTAGCACAAATGCCTTCATATGCCAAATTTTTGAAGGAGATTTTATCTAACAAGAAGAAATTGGAGGAATTTGAGACTGTAGCTCTCACGGAGGAAAGCAGTGCTATTTTGCAAAATAAGCTTCCACCCAAACTGAAGGATCCTGGAAGTTTCTCCATACCATGTCACATTGGGGATATCAGTATAGATAAGGCTTTATGTGATCTGGGAGCCAGTGTTAGTCTGATGCCATTGTCTATCTATGAGAAAGTGAAGATTGGAGAAATGAAGCCTACTACCATATCACTACAGTTAGCAGATAGGTCTATTAAATTTCCAATTGGAGTAGTTGAGAATGTTCCTCTGAAAGTTGGGAAATTTTTCATACCAGTGGATTTTGTGGTATTGGAGATGGAAGAGGATGTACACATTCCTATTATTCTTGGTAGACCTTTCCTTGCTACTGCTGGAGCTGTGATTGATGTAAAAAATGGGAGGCTTACATTAGAAGTTGGGGAAGAGAAAGTAGAATTCAATTTGTTTCAAGCAATGAAAAAGAAAGATGATTCAAACTCATGCTTGAGAGTTGATGTGATAGATGAAGAGGTTAGAGAAGTGCTTAAAAAGCAACATCCTAAAGATCCCTTAGAAGCTTGTTTGGTTCATAACATCAAAAAAGGGGATGAGATTGAGGAAGCTGCAGAATATGCTACAATTTTGGAAGGAAATCCACCATTGCCTATGGCTGATTTTGAAAAGATTGGGAACTTGAAGCAAGAAACAACTTCATCATCAAAGTTTGAAAAAGGTGAAGCACCTAAGGTAGAGTTGAAACCTCTTCCAACAAATCTCAGGTATGCTTTTCTAGGTAAAAATTCTACATATCCTGTGATTGTTAGTGCTAAATTGACTGATTGTGAGGTTGAAAAATTATTGAGAGTTCTTAGGAAGCATAGAAGGATAATTGGTTATACCATTGATGATATTAAAGGAATACATCCTTCTGTGTGCATGCATAGAATTTTGTTGGAAAATGACCATAAAGCCTCTCGAGAATCACAAAGGAGATTGAATCCAAACATGAAAGAGGTTGTGAAAAAGGAGATCTTGAAATTGCTTGATGCAGGTATTATTTACCCTGTTTCTGACAGCAATTGGGTAAGTCCAGTTCATGTTGTACCTAAGAAAGGGGGCATCACAGTAGTTAAAAATGAAAATGATGAACTAATACCTACAAGAACTGTAACTGGATGGAGAATGTGTATAGATTATAGGAAATTGAATAAGGCAACTAGAAAGGACCATTTTCCATTACCATTTATAGATCAAATGCTTGAGAGACTAGCTCATCATTCTTATTTTTGCTACTTGGATGGCTATTCAGGGTTCTTTCAGATCCCTATTCACCCAGATGATCAGGATAAAACTACCTTCACATGTCCTTATGGTACCTTTGCATATCGAAGGATGCCATTTGGACTATGTAATGCCCCTGCAACATTTCAACGATGTATGATGTCCATATTTTCTGACATGATTGAGGGTATTATGGAAGTGTTCATGGATGATTTTTCAGTGTATGGTAAATCTTTTGATGAATGCTTATCTAACTTGTCTAAGGTTTTGCAGAGATGTGAAGAGTTCAATTTAGTTTTGAATTGGGAAAAGTGCCACTTTATGGTACAAGAAGGAATTGTTTTGGGACATCTTGTGTCAAACAGGGGTATTGAGGTGGATAAATCAAAGGTAGAAGTTATTGAGAAAATGCCACCCCCAACATCTGTGAAGGGAGTGAGGAGTTTCTTGGGGCATGCTGGATTTTATAGGAGATTCATCAAGGATTTCTCTAAGATTTCTAAACCTCTTACCAATTTATTGAGTAAAGATGTGGAATTTAATTTTGATACTAATTGTATGAATGCTTTTTGCAGGATAAAGGAAGCTTTGATATCTGCTCCTATTATGCAGCCACCCGATTGGTCATTACCTTTTGAGTTAATGTGCGATGCTAGTGATTACGCCATTGGGGCTGTTTTGGGACAAAGGAAAGATAAGAAGGTGTATGCAATATACTATGCAAGTAGGACCTTAGATGATGCTCAAATAAATTACTCTACTACAGAGAAAGAGTTTTTGGCAGTAGTATTTGCAGTAGATAAATTCAGGTCCTATCTTGTTGGGTCTAAGGTCATAGTATACACAGATCATGCAGCTATCAAGTATCTCCTTCAGAAAAAAGAGGCTAAACCTAGATTGATAAGGTGGGTGTTACTCCTTCAAGAGTTTGACTTGGAAATTAAAGATAAGAAAGGAGTAGAAAATGTGGTAGCGGATCATCTGTCTAGATTGAGGCAAGAACAAGGAGACAATTTGGGAAAAGAGCCCCCAATAGATGATTATTTTCCTGATGAGCAATTGTTAGTAATCATGAATGCAAAAACCCCTTGGTATGCAGATTTTGTGAACTATCTAGTGTGTGGAATCCTTCCACCTGATCTAACATGGCAGCAAAAGAAGAAATTTCTTTTTGATGTAAAGGATTATGATTGGGAGGAGCCATTTTTGTTCAAGAGATGTGGAGATGGGCTGATTAGAAGGTGTTTAGCTGATGAGGAGATAGGGAATGTTATCAAAGATTGCCATTCTTCACTTTATGGGGGTCACATGAGTGCGACAAAGACTGCAGAAAAAGTTCTTCAAGCAGGGTTCTTTTGGCCACACATGTTTAAGGATGTGAGGAAGTTTGTAAATGCATGTGATAGGTGTCAAAGGATGGGTAATATCTCAAAGAGAGATGAAATGCCCCTCCAAAATATATTGGAAGTGGAATTATTTGATGTGTGGGGCATTGATTTCATGGGACCTTTTCCATCGTCTTTGGGACACAAATACATTTTAGTTGGAGTAGATTATGTGAGCAAATGGGTTGAAGCTATACCATCTCCAACTAATGATGTACGAGTTGTGATTAAATTCCTTAAAAAGTTCATTTTTACAAGATTTGGAACTCCACGTGCCATTATAAGTGATGGAGGTTCTCATTTTTGCAACCATCAATTTGAAAGATTATTGCAAAAATATGGTGTGAAGCATAAGGTTGCAACACCCTACCATCCACAAACTAGTGGTCAAGTGGAGATTTCCAATAGAGAGCTGAAAAGAATTCTTGAGAAAACAGTGAATTGTTCGAGGAAAGATTGGTCACTAAAGTTAGATGATGCTCTTTGGGCCTATAGAACAGCCTTTAAAACCCCTATCGGAACTACCCCATTTAGATTGGTTTATGGGAAGGCTTGTCATTTACCTTTGGAGTTGGAGCATAGAGCATATTGGGCCATAAGGACACTGAACTTTGACTTAAAAACTGCAGGAGAAAAAAGAATGCTGCAACTAAATGAACTTGAGGAGCTTAGATTGGATGCTTATGAAAATGCCAAGCTTTACAAGGAAAGAACTAAGAGATGGCATGATAAGCATATTAGGAGGAAAGAATTTCAAGAAGGTGATGTTGTTCTTCTATACAACTCTAGGTTGAGGTTATTTCCAGGAAAATTGAAGTCAAGATGGTCAGGGCCCTACACTGTTATAAAAGTATACCCCTATGGAGCTGTTGAGATAAGCAATGAGACCTCAGGGACTTTCAAAGTTAATGGGCAGAGATTAAAACATTATATTGTTGGAGAACCCACGCAAAAGTTTGTAGAGGTTTCATGGCTTGGTTCTCCAGTCAGGGATACTTAGGAGAATTGGAGTGGAAGGTCAAGCTTAAGACCTTAAACAAGCGCTTCTTGGGAGGCAACCCAAGCGTATCCTTTTATAGTTCATTAATTTTCCATTTCATTTCACTTTCAGTTTTTACCCTCATTAATCTCAAAAGTGACATTTGTTTATCTTTTGTAGGCCATTCATGAAGATTGGGCAAGTTTACACTTGTTGCAAAGACAAAGAATTAAAGGGAAGCAAGTATAAGCAAAATTCTGCACTTTATCCAGTGCCTGTGAACAGTAACACCTTTAAACTTGTGCTAAATTGCTGATATTGCAATATACTTGATAGCACATGTTTGATTTTGTGTTTTGTGTAAATTCTGTGAAATGCAACTTGAATGAGGATCAATTTTGATATTTAGGACTGATGTGAGCTTTATTGAGGTGCAAAAATAGTGTTTGTTAAGTTTCACCTTTTAGTGTATATATAATTTTGTAGTCTGATAGGAATTTGCATGCTTTTGTTTGGAATTGCTGCTAATTTTTGCAATCTGCAGATTTTTGCTACTGTTCATGCTACTGTTCATGCTGCTAAAAAGGTCAATTTCTACATTTTTTCTGCAATTCTTGGTTGATTGGAACTTGTCTGAAATGCTGCTGAAAATATGCTTTTGGTGTAAGTTTAGAAAGGAGACCATTTCATTGAATGTGCAAAAAGGATAGTCACAATTGGTGCCTAAAATGAACAATGATTGCAAAAGCTAAATGAACATGTGCTATGCTTAGTAAGTTTATGAGAGAGATGAACTTAAATCCCTCAATTTTATGGTGTTTGTGTGTATTTGGTAATTGCTGAGGGTTACAATAGCATTCCATAGCTTTTGGACTGATTTTGGTAAGCAAAACCACAATTTTGCCCAAAACCTGCCGAAACTTGCTGATGACATTGCTTGTCAAGCAAAGTCTTAAGCAAATTCTGCTGAACCTTATGCCCAACCCTAAGCATGGCCCAAAATACCACATGTCTACCCCACATTTTAAAAGGCCCAGCATTTCCGCCAATTTTCCAAAAACCTCGCCAACACTCCCGATAAACCTTGTCGACTTCCTTCCTCACGCCATTCTTTTCGGCAATTTTTTACAGGAAGCCGAAAGGTTTCCTCCTTTTCATTAAAATGGTAAGAGCCAAAATGTGGTCCTCTCACAAACCCAAACTCAGTGGACTTCGACATTCTGTCAAATCTAAAATGGGTACTCCATCCTCATTACCCACAAACCCTAACCCCAACCCCAGTCCGCCATTACCTCAGTCCCCACCACCACAAACGCCGCCATTACCACAATCACCACCACCTCAGTCACCGCCCCCGCCTCCAAGTCAAATACCACCTCTCATTCCGCCGACTCCCCTCTCGCCGCAATCCGAGCCGCCAAATGAAACACCAATTACCGACACCCATTCCCCAGAACCAACGCCAGAACCTGTGCCTACTCGAACAAAAACAAAAGGCAAAACAAAAAGAGCCGCAGGTAGACCGAAAGAAACCCCTGTCGGAAAACGAAAATGAGTACCCTCTGTTCCTTTCGACCTAAACTCTCCACCTCAGCCGTCCTCTGAACCAGTTAGCAAAAGGACTGTGTCTTCCTCGCAAACCCCAAAGACTGGTCCAAACACCAAGAACCCGCCTCCTTACATTCTCCAAAGACTGCGTCATCCGCAGATACTATAGAGGAGGTAATTTCTCCATTACCTTGGGCTTTTAGGGATATGGATATGAAAAAGGCATATGAGAAATTACTTTCTAAAAATATTTTGGCAAACAAGTATATGGATGAGCAGATTTTGAACGAATTAGGCATTTATGATTCTGTCTTTGCCTATTTGGATGTTGTTAGCTGGATTGATTTTGCTAAAATTAGGGAACCAGTGTACAAGGATCTAACCCTCGAATTTTTGAGTTCCCTAAAGTTGAGTTTCAAACCAACAGTGCCTGAACATAAAGATATGATATATTTTCGATGTGCTGGAATTGATAGGGAGTTAGACATGGGTGCTTTGAATGCCATTTTTGGTTTTCAGGATTCGGGGTATAAAAACATTGAGTGGCAAAGAAACTGTTTATGACCCTGTTCAATTCTGGAAAGATATTGCACCTTTTGGAGGTTATTATAGACAGAGGACTGCAAAAGCCTCTAGGATAGTTGACCATGTATTGAAATACCTCCATAGGTTCATTACTTACACTGTTTTAGGAAGGGGACACAGTAACAGTATTGTGGGTGCTGGTGACTTGTTTCTATTGTGGTGCATGAAGGAGAGAAAACAAGTAAGTACAGCCCATTTCATAGCTACTCATTGGCACCAAATTGTCACCAAGCATACTAAAGGTAGTATTGTTTTTGGGGGGTATATAACTGCCATAGCAAAATCATTTAGCTTTGATGCTAGTCTATATAAATTGCCGCTACTGGGAATCATATATAGACAGCACCATGTTGCTGCATATGGATGTTTGTGAGAAAATAGGCCATACATATACTCTGTTACAGCAGCACCCTGATACCCCAGCTACTGCAAACCCCACCACTTTTGCATCAGCAGAACCACAACCAACCTCTACCCCACACTTCTCAGCAGACATGTTATCCATCTTAAAATCCTTGGAATCCAGGATAACAAATTTCACTGTCCAACCATCTGCTCCCTCACCTGATACCACAGAAATTCTTGCTTCCTTGAAAAACTTAGAAATCAAAATTGAAGCCATGGGTCAAGAGCAGGTTAACCAAAAGAAGAAGCTAGAAAAGAAACTTAAAAAGAGATTTTTATCTCTTAAAAAGAAACAGAAGCAACATCAACTTCAAATGCTGGAGCTTTACAACAAACTGGCCCAATCCTACAACAATTTATATCATTGGGGCCAAGCCATGTTTCAAGAAATGAAAGACTTAACAGAAAACTTGGAAACTGCTTCTGAAGCTTCAGATCACAATGAACCTACTGCAGAACTCAAGGCGCACTCGATGCAAAGAACAAAGGCTTGATAGCAGAACTCAATCAGTAGCAGCAGTTTTAATTTCCGTTTTCAGTTTATTTTGTAATCTGTTTATTTTAGCTTTCGAACTTTGGTACTAGTTGTAATACTTTGGTAATTAGTTTTTATGATTATACTTGCACTTCTTTCCTTTAGTTTACTTATTTTATTTCATTTTACTCTATTTTATTTTCTGCTATGGACATAGTTACTCTGTGAATGCTTTTTGATTTAATTCTTGATTTAACTGTTAGATTTTATTTCTTTACACTTTTTCATCTTCTTGCACATTATTTTTGCACTTTATCTTTTCTTCAATCCTAACTTGATGAGTTGACATTGATGAGTTGCACAAATTTTCTTTGAGCCACACCTGTTCCACATCAGTTGCAGGTAACAGCTTCCCCTACACCATTTAAGCTTATGGTATGTTACCAATGCTTATGCTTTCGCTTTACCCTACGCAGCAGGTTAAGCAACATCTTAAGCAGTGTAAATTCATACATTTGGGATATCTTTTCACATTTTTCTCTCTAAAGCTTCATTGTTAATATCATTTTGAGCTAATTTTGGAATTCTTGACCTTACATTGAATTAATCCCCAATTGTATATATTTCATTAAGTGATTAGTTCACACAATTTTGCCCATCTTTGCATTGATTTTAAACATTGAGGACAATGTTTCATTTGAGTTTGGGGGTGAAGGCAAAATTTTTGCAAAATTTTAAAAAAAAATTTTTTTTCTTTTATTCATTTATTGCATTTCATTCATCCATATATAGATAATCCATACACTTATACATATACCACACACATGTCTATACTCATATACATACATTTGCATATAGTTTTCATATAGATTACACTTAGTTTTAATTTGATTTATGCATTCATTTTAGGATCATGCATATCATAAAAATAAATTTTTACCTTGTCCTTAGAGGATTGAGAATTGCTTTGAAGAGCAATTGAGCTTACTTTTAGAAGGGTTTGATGGATTGAAAGTTCAAGATAGGTGCAAAGTTATTAGATTCTTGCTCTAGTTTATATCTTCTTAGCCAAGGGCCACCCAATCAATTGCATTGACTTTGAGTGCCGAGAGAAAACTCTAGGGTGAGAAGTAGCTAATTGATGTCTCACCAATCCTAGAACAATCTTTCTAAACCTTTCAAGGCGAAATCATAGCATGCACTTGAAAAAGAAATGATCTAGGCATTCTTTGAATTTTAAACCATTATTTTAGTCTTAGCTAACCTCACTTAAAAATTTCCCTTTGGAACCAATTTGAGCCTACATTTATCCCTCTTATTCCTTTGGAACCTACATTAATGCCTAGCCATAAACCCAAACACTTACCTACCCTCCATGAGAATAATTCTTTGAGTGATAGATACACTTAAAAAAAATAATAATAATAATAATTAGTTGGGAGAAGTGATTCAAAAAAAAAAAAAAAAAAATTGTGTGTCTTGATCTTTTAATAATTTGATTATTCTCATATTTTGTTACCCTTATCCCTTTCTTGTTAGCCACATTATCACCCCCTTAGCCCCACTACAACCCTTAAAAGTCCTTTTGATCTTTTGATGGTGCTTTGCTACATTAGTGGAGATTGGAATAGGAAAATTGCCTATGGGATTGTGATATCATTAATCCATTCATTTACTTTCATCATTATTTGAGATGCTTTAGCTTATGGATTACCCTATAGTCTATTTAGGCATGATTATTCTTTGTGATTGATTAGTTTGGGCTTGATAATATGAATAATTGACCCAAGGCTAAGCGGTGATAACTTTGGTAAGGATTGAATTCTTTGTACCTTGAAAGTGGGTATATGGTTTGATGGTGGCTAAAGGTAAGCTTGAGAGTTTGGATAAGTAATTTTCATAAATTTAAGGGAAGGTACCCCAAATTGTATTAATTGTTTTAATTTGCTTGAGGACAAGCAAATGTTTGAGTTTGGGGGAATTTGTTACACTCATTTCATATAGGCATTTTAGGGTAGTTTTGCATCCATTTTGCCCTTATATTTTAGTATATTTTATATTTTTAGCTTTATTTTATCTTATTTGTTAATTTTAGATGCTTTATATTTGATTTTCGTAATTTTATTGTTTTTGATAGGATTTTGTAGCAAATCGAAGATCAATGAGTGCAATAGGAAATAATTTGAAGAGATTTGAAGTTCTTTAAGCATGGAGGAAAGTTGAAGATATCAAGCTTTGAAAGAGCAAGTTAGCCGAAATTTGCTTGAGACTTTGCTTAAGGTCATGCTTAGGGTAAAGCGGCAATGCTTAAGGTGCAGCACAGGTCAAGCATGAGCAGAAAAGTCTATTCTACTCTAAGTCTGCCGAGATTTGCTGAGGGTCTGCTTAACCTTAAGCAGACAGTGCGACCAGAGGCTGAAATTTGCTAACAAGCTGCTTAGGGTTAAGCCGAACCCTAAGCAGAATGCCCAGAACGTGAATAGTGCTGCTGACTTGGATAATTTTACACCTCATTTCCTATCCACTCCTTGTCTTTTATTTACTTTTAGGGCAACTTTTAGGGACCATATAAATTCATCATTTCCTTATTTTTGCCACAAGAGGAAGGGAGGAAAAACAAAAAGGAAAGAAAATTTAATAGAAAGAGAGAGAGAAGACGCCATTTTCTCTTGGAAGAGGAGCTGCTGCACGGATTGGGAGCTCCAGAAACCAGAGACCTTGGTTCTTCCACCTGGGTTTTCCCATTTCAGTCCTTTTATCATGTTTTTCTATATTCCTCCATCTATATTTCTTGTAAATACCATCATGAGTGAGTAATTTCTTTAGATTTCAGAGTTGGGAAATATGTTTTAGATTGATTTGTGGATTTGGACTGGGTATTTCCTTATTTTATATGAATATGAGTTTTGATTCCTTCCTTGTGTGCTTAATTTACTTGCCTAATGTTGGTACCCATTGGGTATTGTGTTAATCTTTGATTGAAGGACCGAAAGGTGAAAGTCATTGATGGGTAATCATGGATTGGAACTTAAAATCACCTAGATTTAGAAATAAACTAGGACTTTAAGAGGAATTAATTATTGGTTACAAAACTTAATGGGTTTTAAAGTAATCAAATACATACGAAAGTAGGTTTGGTTATTTTAGAATACACTTTGATTTGCTTGAAAAAGATATCAAAGGGATTTAGAATCAATTTCCTTCAACTCTATTTTTCCCTAAAAATTGGAATGCCTAAGACAAATCCCAATTAATTTATGCATAAACCCCCAACTCTGGAATCACTTTTACCATAATTAGACTTTCATTTAAATTACCCATTGCTAATTTTAGTTTAATTGCGAACTAGAATTAGAATTTATTTGTTTGCTCTTTACCCATTTCAATTAGATTAATCAATTTACCTTGCTCATTTACATTTACCATTTATTCATTAATCATTAGCCCAAATAATCGCTTCATTCATAGTTTGGTAATCAAACAGCAAATCCTCGTGGGAACGATACTTGATTCATCACTTTATTACTTGAGACGACCCGTATACTTGCGGATTTAGTCACATCATAACGCGTATGAGATCTAAGAGGTAAGTGAGGAATTTGAGAGGCACGACTTTTCTAAAGCAACTCTTCTTTAATTTATTGACTTGACTTCAGCTTTGCAGTCTTTTTGTCAATTAGTGAATTCCATTAAGTCAGTCTGTGCATGTGAAGGGGAATATTAAAAAAAATCTATTACAAAATATATGAGTTGCAAAACAATCTACACTCATTCTCTAATTTCCTAATTCCTTGTTAAGTCTTGCAAAACAACTTATACTCTAATTTATTGGTTTCTCGTTAGACTCTTAGAGTAGAGTAGGAATGTAAAATGAATGCAAATAGGCGATGAATCTTTACATAAGATTGCATTATCAATGCAATAAAAAGTTTTAAAATGTAATCAATGGTATTAAAATTATTATTTTAATATTATAAGTTCTTTAATTTAAATTTCAATGAAAATAAATAAAAAATTAATAATTAAATTTAACAATATTTTATGTATTTGAGGGATCTTGAAATTGTAATTTGTTAGTTGTATATAAAAAATTTAAAAAAATGATAATTTATTGAAAAATAAAATTAAGAAACGAGACTTTCTTTTAAGGATAGTAAATTAGGTTACTAGCAAAAATCATCTAAACTCGATTAATATTTTTAAAATTCTATATTATCTTAAACGTAATTAAAATTTATTCTCAACTATCTGAATATATCCCAAACTTAATTATTAAAAAAATATCCAAACGTTATATAAAAATTATTTTTAATTAATAATTTATATTTTAAAAAGGTAATAATTTTGTATATTGGAGGAAGTTTCAGTGTGATCACTTTAGGCAATTAGAGAAACTACAATGAACCCACCATTTTCTACTCTTTCTCTTTCACCTGACGGATTGTGTACATATATAAAAGAGAGTTATTGCTTCTTTTAACGCGTATGAGATCTAAGAGGTAAGTGAGGAAATTGAGAGGCACGACTTTTCTAAAGCAACTCTTCTTTAATTTATTGACTTGACTTGACTGCAGTGTTTTTGTCAATTAGTGAATTCCATTAAGTCAGTCTGTGCATGTGAAGGGGAATATTAAAAAAAATCTATTACAAAATATATGAGTTGCAAAACAATCTACACTCATTCTCTAATTTCCTAATTCCTTGTTAAGTCTTGCAAAACAACTTATACTCTAATTTATTGGTTTCTCGTTAGACTCTTAGAGTAGAGTAGGAATGTAAAATGAATGCAAATAGGCGATGATTCTTTACATAAGATTGCATTATCAATGCAATTAAAAGTTTTAAAATGTAATCAATGGTATTAAAATTATTATTTTAATATTATAAGTTCTTTAATTTAAATTTCAATGAAAATAAATAAAAAATTAGTAATTAAATTTAACAATATTTTATGTATTTGAGGGATCTTGAAATTGTAATTTGTTAGTTGTATATAAAAAATTTAAAAAAATGATAATTTATTGAAAAATAAAATTAAGAAACGAGACTTTCTTTTAAGGATAGTAAATTACGTTACTAGCAAAAATCATCTAAACTCGATTAATATTTTTAAAATTCTATATTATCTTAAACGTAATTAAAATTTATTCTCAACTATCTGAATATATCCCAAACTTAATTATTATTAAATAAATATCCAAACGTTATATAAAAATTATTTTTAATTAATAATTTATATTTTAAAAAGGAAATAATTTTGTATATTGGAGGAAGTTTCAGTGCGATCACTTTCGGCAATTAGAGAAACTACAATGAACCCACCATTTTCTACTCTTTCTCTTTCACCTGACGGATTGTGTACATATATAAAAGAGAGTTATTGCTTCTTTTAACGCGTATGAGATCTAAGAGGTAAGTGAGGAATTTGAGAGGCACGACTTTTCTAAAGCAACTCTTCTTTAATTTATTGACTTGACTTCAGCTTTGCAGTCTTTTTGTCAATTAGTGAATTCCATTAAGTCGATCATGCATGTGAAGGGGAATATTAAAAAAAATCTATTACAAAATATATGAGTTGCAAAACAATCTACACTCATTCTCTAATTTCCTAATTCCTTGTTAAGTCTTGCAAAACAACTTATACTCTAATTTATTGGTTTCTCGGTAGACTCTTTGAGTAGAGTAGGAATGTAAAATGAATGCAAATAGGCGATGAATCTTTACATAAGATTGCATTATCAATGCAATTAAAAGTTTTAAAATGTAATCAATGGTATTAAAATTATTATTTTAATATTATAAGTTCTTTAATTTAAATTTCAATGAAAATAAATAAAAAATTAATAATTAAATTTAACAATATTTTATGTATTTGAGGGATCTTGAAATTGTAATTTGTTAGTTGTATATCAAAATTTAAAAAAATGATAATTTATTGAAAAATAAAATTAAGAAACGAGACTTTCTTTTAAGGATAGTAAATTAGGTTACTAGCAAAAATCATCTAAACTCGATTAATATTTTTAAAATTCTATATTATCTTAAACGTAATTAAAATTTATTCTCAACTATCTGAATATATCCCAAACTTAATTATTATTAAAAAAATATCCAAACGTTATGTAAAAATTATTTTTAATTAATAATTTATATTTTAAAAAGGTAATAATTTTGTATATTGGAGGAAGTTTCAGTGCGATCACTTTCGGCAATTAGAGAAACTACAATGAACCCACCATTTTCTACTCTTTCTCTTTCAAATGTGGATTGTGTACATATATAAAAGAGAGTTATTGCTTCTTTTAACGCGTATGAGATCTAAGAGGTAAGTGAGAGGAAATTGAGAGGCACGACTTTTCTAAAGCAACTCTTCTTTAATTTATTGACTTGACTTCAGCTTTGCAGTCTTTTTGTTAATTAGTGAATTCCATTAAGTCAGTCTGTGCATGTGAAGGGGAATATTAAAAAAAAATCTATTACAAAATATATGAGTTGCAAAACAATCTACACTCATTCTCTAATTTCTTAATTCCTTGTTAAGTCTTGCAAAACAACTTATACTCTAATTTATTGCTTTCTTGTCAGACTCTTAGAGTAGAGTAGGAATGTAAAATGAATGCAAATAGGCGATGAATCTTTACATAAGATTGCATTATCAATGCAATTAAAAGTTCTAAAATGTAATCAATAGTATTAAAATTATTATTTTAATATTATAAGTTCTTTAATTTAAATTTCAATGAAAATAAATAAAAAATTAATAATTAAATTTAACAATATTTTATGTATTTGAGGGATCTTGAAATTGTAATTTGTTAGTTGCATATAAAAAATTTAAAAAAATGATAATTTATTGAAAAATAAAATTAAGAAATGAGACTTTCTTTTAAGGATAGTAAATTAGGTTACTAGCAAAAATCATCTAAACTCGATTAATATTTTTAAAATTCTATATTATCTTAAACGTAATTAAAATTTATTCTCAACTATCTGAATATATCCCAAACTTAATTATTATTAAAAAAATATCCAAACGTTATATAAAAATTATTTTTAATTAATAATTTATATTTTAAAAAGGAAATAATTTTGTATATTGGAGGAAGTTTCAGTGCGATCACTTTCGGCAATTAGAGAAACTACAATGAACCTGTAACACCCCTAAGTTCGGTAGTGCGTTCTGCTGTTCCGGTGACCAGTGCTGTCCGGACAGTTAAGATGCCTAGAACTACACTTCAATATGAGTGAGGAGACATAAAATAATAAAATACAAGAAAAGAAAATACAAGAAGAACAAAGGAAAAATAATAGCAAAGAAATGTAACCAAGTTAAACGAGCCGAGAACCATAGCGATGGGTGACCGCACCGGGAAGTCACGGCGTGGACCGTTGACTAGCTACTGATCATGGGAACCACGGAAAATATTTTTAGGACTCAAATAAATATTTATTGAAGTATGAATATCATTAGAAATATCAAAGAAAAATTAAATAATTAGTACAAAGAAAAGTGAGAAATCGAAAAACGGACAAAACCCGGTGTTACCAAAAAAATCGGGAATGCAACCCGAACAGGGGCATTATGGTCATTTGACATCCCGAATTGTCTTTTGACCTAAATGTCCATTAAAAATAAATAATATTACACTTAGAAAATAAAATGAAAAATTAGTTTAGTGGTACCTAATACAAATAGCCAAAAATGGAGTGAAAAATGTGTAAATAACACATTTAAGCTTATTATATTGTTAAATGGTGTGAGTGGACCATTAGTGAATAAAATATACACATATTGGGGCAGGTGTAAGTCCACTAACCAGCTGAAACTTCATCTTCCCCAAGTTCTCCCAACATTGCCGAATTGAAGAAAATGAAAACCACCATGGCCGTTTTTCATGCAAGCTCATCTAACCACTCATTTCACTTCTAATCACTTAGGTTCCTTCATGAAAAATTGTCTACACATCACAAGGAAGAGTTTGATACTAAAATCAAGAAGTTTGGTGAAGGTTTAGAAAGTTCCAACCATAAGGTAAGTTAGCATTTTTGAAGATAGCTTTGTTAAATTTTGTGTGCATGTTATGGGTGTTGGATTTGTGAAGAAAATTTTTGAGTTTGAAGAGTTATTGTTGTGTTCATTTTGGACAACCATGTAATCATGTATTGATGAAGTATTTGTACATGTATTTGATGAGAATTATGTTGGTTATGGTGATTTAATAACCTAGTGAATTACTTCATATGTATATGGTGATTTTTGCACTTGGATGGGAATTGATGAATTGTAGGACACTTTGGTGTTGAAGAACATTTTCGGCAGCCTTGGGACACTTGAATAAATGTGTGTGTTCATGAAGGTGTTGGCAGAATATTGACATAGAAGTTTGATGGATATGTATATAGATTGATTGTGTAAAGTGTATGTAAGAATTAGTGATGTTTAGGTGTGTATGTGATTGTATTTAGACTTTGTAAATGTGAGCTTTAATTGGTGTATTAAGGATGTTTGTAATCTGCCCAAAGTGATGTTAATGTAAAGTGGAATATGGTTTTGGTAATGAACCAAAACAGAAATGGTAAGGGGAAGTGCACATATAGTAATGAAGTGTGTAATTGATGTATGTTAAGTATGGTAGTTAAGGGCAGTGTACATTTTAGCCAATAAGTTTAAATGTGTAACCTCAATTGGTATGAGACCAATTGGAGGTGAAACTAGGCACAAAATGTGCCAACTTTCATTGAGGAAACATACCAAAATTCTGCTTGCAAGGTGACCTAAGAAAATGACCAATTCGGATTAGGTGCAATTAGGACCTGAAAAATAACCAATTGGGCAGCAGTGAGTGTTTAGGCCATAACTCACTCAAAACAGGTCCAATTGACCTGAAATTTCAACCATGAATAGTTAAGACCCATACCTACAAGTCTTATGAAGACACTAAAGCCCAGAAATGACCAGAAGCAAGTCAAACAGCTTGCACAATTTCGGGTCCAAAAACTGACCGAACCAGAGTTGACCAAATTGACCTAAAATTGACCTAATTTGATGCCATTTGACCAGCAATAGTATAATGACCATAACTTGGTCTACTTAACTCGGAATGACCCGAAATTTTTTCCCGCGTGCAATAAGACATAGATCTACAAGTTTGTAGTTTTGACAGAAACTCGAAAACCGAGGGAACTAGGCCGTCTGGCTAGGTCAAACTAGTATCCTGGAATCCAGCAAGTTGCAATAAAATGCACTAAACAAAGAAATGAAATTGGTAGCGTGTACCAAACCTAAAACCCTATCGAATGTGACATATTAATGACACTAAAACCTAATTTACCTAGAAAACATTGAGGGTCGGTATATTAGGTGATTAAGCAAATAAAGGTATTCAGTGAATTGTTTATCGAACATTATCGTTAGAGGCAAATTAATTTAGCACTGAAACACTTCAAATTGTATTTCTCAGTTAACAAGGACTCAGCAAAAGGGAAAGAAATACTGAGTCAAGACCAGGAGACAAATATCAGAGGTTTGTGCACAACAGCTATTTCTTTTGAATTATTTTCAATTGAAATAAATTATGACTATTTGCATATTATTGTTTTAAGTTGTGAAATTGTGAAAAATGGTTTGAATGATATTTGATGGATACTTATTGTTTGAAAAGCACTGTAATTGGTTTGAAACCACAGCTATCATGTACATTGATTGTATTCCTCGCTAGCTTGTCTAGTGGGATGAATTGAATTCCCTCTCTGGCTGAAGTGTAGAGGTGTGTGCCTGTTGAGGACGAATAGAATGAGTACTCATATTTTTGCTAGCTAGCTGTGTTATTCCTCATTAGTCATTGACTTTTGGGATGAATTGAATACCTCATTAGCCATCGGCTTTTAGGATGAATTGAACTTGGGAACATGATTAAAGCTGTGTGTGATTTATTGATGCATATTGTAAGATTGTAAAATGAGTTTAAATTCTTATTGACATTTATTGTCTTGAATTTAACTATGATTTTAAGTATCCACTATTTACATGACTTATGAATTGTAATTTAAATTGTATTTGGTTAATGTTGTGCACCACTGAGACATTGTCTCAGCAATAGCTTTTTATTGCTGTCGCAGGTAGAGAGACAGACAGGGCAGCAGACTAGGCTGCATATACCTCCAGCGAGAGATTTTCGGGTATAATGAGTATACCAGTATTTTGCATTTTGTACTGTAATGTATATTCACTGTATGTATATTTTGTTCTTGGTTTTGAGCAGTTGTAAATTCAAATTGTACATTGAAGTTGTAAAATAATTATGAGTTATTTGGCTTGTAAAAATTGTATTATATTTCTTATGTCTCAAACTTTGAAAAATCACTGTTGATTTGAGTTGAGAAAAATGTTGTGTTGAGAAATATGTTAGAGTTGAGACTTGGAAAAATATTGAAGTGCTTTTTACAGGTTTTCTGAAGAACTGTTTTATCCAAAATACAGATGGCACTTTACCAAAATTTTTACAGAAATTCCAAATAATACAGATGAGTTAGTTGTTTCACTTCAGTTCACCAAAGTCTTTAACACCTGTAAATAGTGCTCACCACTGTAAAAGAAGTAAGAAAAGTTTTTAAAATCCCTTGTAGTGTATTTAATGGGTTATCAGTAGACGGAGTTGGTAATTCATTAGGTATACTACGGGATCATGTCATGCCCTACAGAGGGGTAGGGTGTGACATGTTTTGGTGGTATCAGAGCAAAGTTTTTAAATTCTGTTTTCACCTGTTATTTGAATGTTCTTTCTTCATAGTACAACTACTCAATATCATTGTTTGATACATACAGTACATTACAGTATAAATATGCACTAACGAGAGTAAATATCCTTGTGTTATTTGTTCAGGAGATCTAAAATCCTCGCATTGAATATGGAAGAGGGTGATCATTCAGTCGATCAATCTATTGAGGCTGAGGTGCAAGGGGATGCCCCAGCCCTACCCAATGTCAGTGGGTCAAGAAGACCACCGCAGCATCATAGATTTCTGCTCGATTCGCTCAAAGAAATGGCTACAATGTTCTAACAAATGGCTGGTAATGTACCTACTCAAGTCCCAATACAGACACCAGTGGTACAACCACAGTCTCCTACTAGGCAGTATGACAAATTAATGAAGTATGGGGCCACAGAGTTTAAGGGGACAGTAGATCCTCTAGAAGCTGAACAGTGGTTAGAGAGGATGGATAGGGTATTCAAGAAACTGCATTGTACAGAGGAGCTCAGATTTGAATACTCAGTATCTTTGCTACAGGGGGATGCTTATGACTGGTGGAAAACCATTCCCCACAGTCTGGTAGAACCTGCAGTGCTAACATGGAATGACTTCCTCAGGGAATTCAGGTAGAAATATGTCCCTGATGCTTATGTAGACCAGAAACTGCAAGAATTCTTAAGTCCAAACAAAGGCGATCGGTGGTCGAGTATGAAAGAGAATTTTCCCGCCTTAGCCATTATGCGGTGAGTCTACTCTCTACCACAGGAGAGATGCAAGAGGTTTAAAGCGGCTTGAAGCCCAGATCAGTACAAGTGATCGGCTTCAAACACACTAACTTCTCTGAACTTATTTCTCAAGCCCTAGAGTTGGAAAGAATTGAGTTTGAGACTGCTCCTGAGAAAAAGAGATCAGAGAAGACAGAGAAAGAGGGAAAATCAGTAGAACAGAGTTCCAGTGGTCCTACTGGAAAGAGGAAGAACTATGGGGGACATGGCAGAGGTGGCAAGAAGTCTGGTAGGGGAAGATATTCAGGACAGAGACCTCCCCTATCAGTCACAGAGTTCCGAGTTCCTATCCTCCCCGCCAATGTGAAACTTGTGGAAGAAATCATGGTGGGATATGCTACAAGGCTATTGGAGCCTGTTATAACTGTGGAGGCACAGGACACTTTGCCAAGGACTGCACCAGTAGTCGCAGAGTTGGACCACCTCCTACTACTGCAGAAGGGTCGGCCAGAGCCACATTACTAGAAGCTCACAACCACCTAGCAGAGGTAGAGGCGTGGGTAGAGGTAACCCAAAGAGTGACCAAGGCACGATGAAGCATTGAGCAAGATAGTGCTCGATGTAGTCTATGCAATGAGCCAGAGGGAAGAGGCCGAGACATCTGATGTTGTGGCTGGTACCTTCTCAACTTTTAACCAAGATGTGTTTGTGCTATTTGATCCGGGTTCTACCCATTCTTATGTGAGTGCTAGCATCATTGATTGCATTGCTATTCAAAAATGGACTTTGAGGTGCTAGTAACAAGTCCGCTAGGACAGGAGGTCAGGGTTAATAGAATGTATAGAGATTGTCCCTTGGTGATCCAAGGACACACTTTCTTGTCTGATTTCATTGAAATGCCCTTCAGAGATTATGATATTATCTTGGGCATGGATTGGTTAGCTAGGCATCATGCCATGATTGATCAGAGGTCAAGATCACTTTTGGCCTTCCTCAAGTCTGATGATGTGGTAATACATGGGGAGAGGCACTATTGCCAAGAAACCTCATTTCACTGCACTAGCCGTAAAAATGATCGTAAAGGGGTGTGAAGCATACTTGGCACATGTGATAGACACCCAAGTGGGAGTCCAAGATTGAAAGACATCACTACAGTACATGACTTTCCAGATGTGTTTCCTGATGAATTGCCAGGATTACCTCCGGAAAGAGAAGTGCAGTTTGAAATTAATGTTACGCCTGGTGTGGATCCAATCTCCATAACTCCATACAGAATGGCACCAGCAGAGTTGAAGGAGTTGAAGATACAGTTGCAAGAACTACTTGAAAAGGGCTTCATCCGCCCTAGTGTGTCACCTTGGGGAGCACCAGTGTTGTTTGTTAAGTAGAAGGATGGTACTCTCCGCTTAGTCATTGTCTACCGGCTATTGAATAAGGTGACAATTAAGAACAGATATCCATTGCCTCGCATTGATGATCTGTTTGATCAATTGAAGGGTGCAGCTGTATTCTCCAAAATTGATTTGCGATCTGGTTACTATCAGTTGAAGGTGCAAGAGCAGAGTATTCCAAAATCGCCGTAACTAGGTATGGCAACTTTTAGTTTATAGTAATGCCATTCGTGTTGACAAATGCTCCATCTTCTTTTATGGATCTGATGAACACTATCTTCAGACCATATCTTGATCAATTTGTGGTGGTGTTTATTGATGACATTTTTATATACTCGATGAATTCAGAGGAGCATGACAGCATCTGCGATTATCTGCAGACCTTAAGGGAGAAACATTTATACGCCAAATTATCGAAATGTGAATTTGGTGAAGGAAATCTCCTTTGGGACATGTTGTGTCACCTGAAGGGATCAAGGTAGATTCCAGCAAGGTAGAAGCTATCCTTAATTGGAAGCCGCCAGAACATCACGAAGTTCACGCTCGGGTTTAGCCGGATATTACCGGTTTGTGAAAGGGTTCTCTATGTTATCTTCTCCACCAACTGCCGGAAAGATGTGAAATTTCATGGGTGATAAATGCCAAAGAAAATTTTGACGAGTTGAAGAGGTGTTTAATCAAGCTCCGCTTCACTTTACCTACTCGGGTAAAGAATACACGCTTATAGTGATGCTTCTCACAATGGGTTAGGCCGTATCGATGCAAGATCGAATGTCATTGCTTATGCATCACGCCAAATGAAACCGCATGAGAGGAATTACCCAACACATGATCTGGAGTTAGCAGCTATTGTTTTTGCTCTGAAGATCTGGAGACACTATTTGTATGGGGAGAAATGCTACATTTATACAGATCACAAGAGCTTGAAGTACTTAGGCACCCAGAAGGAATTGAATTTGAGGCAGAGGAGATGGTTAGAACTCATTAAAGATTATGATTGCTTAATAGACTATCAGCCAGGGAAAGCAAATGTGGTGGCTGACGCCTTAAGTCGCAAGACTATGGCGAGTCTCAGAGTTTCTCCTTTGTCCATGGTACATGAATTGAAAGCACAACATGCCAGTTTAGAAATTGATAATGAAGGACAGACAGTAGTTGCATGGCATGTACAGCCAGTGTTGATTGATCAGATCAGAATGGCTGCTCAGAGTGATGAAAAATATCAGAAGCTACTGAAAGAAGTCCAGCAGGGCAAGAAACCTGAATTCTCTGTGAGGGATGATGGTTTATTGCTACATCAGGGCAGAATGTGCGTTCCTAGTGATGTAGAATTGAGACAAATCATTATGAAGGAAGCACATGAGTCTCCATTTGCTATGCACCCTGGTGGAACTAAAATGTACAGAGGGCTGAAAGAGCATTACTGGTGGATGGGCATGAAGAGAGATATAGCTGAATTTGTTTCCAAATGCCTAACTTGTCGCCAAGTAAAGGCGAACATCAAGTTCCACTAGTTTGTTACATCCTTTGTCGATGCAGTGGAAATGGGAGCGAATAACTATGGATTTTGTTACGTGACTTCCAAGGACACAGAGTAGTCATGATGCAAGATGGGTTATAGTTGATGATTGATCAAGTCCGCTCACTTTTTGCCGCTCGGATGGACTATAGCCTGGAAAGATTGGCGGATTGTACATATATGAGATTGTAAAATTGCATGGAGTGCCAAGATCAATTGTGTCTGACAGAGATCCTAGGTTCACTTCTAGATTCTCGGGGTAGTCTTCAGAGAGCCCTAGGAACTAGATTGAACTTCAAAGACAAAGATTCCACCCACGCATGCATGGCCACCCGAGAGGGTTATTCAGATATTGGAGGATATGCTACGGGCTTGTGTGATTGAATTTGAAGGTAGTTGGGATACACACTTGCCTTTGATTGAGTTTGCTTATAACAACAGCTACCAATCAAGCATTGGGATGCCTCCATATGAAGCATTGTATGGCGAAAGTGCGTAACTCCCTTATGTTGGGATGAAGTAGGTGAAAGGAAGATGATTGGGCCGTAGATTGTCCACAGACAGAGGAAAAGATCGATTGATCAGAGATAGACTTAAACGCATCGGACCACCGTAAGTCCTATGTTGATCTGAAGAGAAGAGATATTGAGTATGCAGTGGGTGATAAGGTATTCCTCAAAGTTTCTCCTTGGAAGAGGATTATGAGATTTGGCAGAAAGGGGAAACTGAGTCCTCATTTCATCGGACCATATGAGATTCTGGAAAGAGTGGGTCCTCTGGCATATCGGTTGGCATTACCTCCAGAGTTAGCAAGGATACACAGTGTCTTCCATGTATCCATGTTAAGGAGGTACAGATCAGACCCATCTCATGTGCTATCAGTTGAAGAGATTGAGGTAAATCCAGACCTCTCATATAAGGAAGAACCCATAAAAATTCTGGCTTATGAGGTAAAGCAGCTGAGGAACAAACAGATACACTTGGTTAAAGTGCTGTGGAACCATCATTCAGGCCAGGAAGCTACTTGGGAACGTGAAGAGGATATGAGGAGACAGCACCCACAGCTGTTCAGAGACTAATGCCAGGTAAAATTTCGAGACGAAATTTATTTAAGGGGGGGGAGAATTGTAACACCCCTAAGTTCGGTAGTGCGTTCTGCTGTTTCGATGACCAGTGCTATCCGGACAGTTAAGATGCCTAGAACTACACTTCAATATGAGTGAGGAGACATAAAATAATAAAATACAAGAAAAGAAAATACAAGAAGAACAAAGGAAAAATAATAGCAAAGAAATGTAACCAAGTTAAACGAGCCGAGAACCATAGCGATGGGTGACCGCACCGGGAAGTCATGGCGTGGACCGTTGACTAGCCCTGGACTGCGGGGAACCCTGGAAAATATTTTTAGGACTCAAATAAATATTTATTGAAGTATGAATATCATTAGAAATATCAAAGAAAAATTAAATAATTAGTACAAAGAAAAGTGAGAAATCGAAAAACGGACAAAACCCGGTGTTACCAAAAAAATCGGGAATGCAACCCGAACAGGGGCATTATGGTCATTTGACATCCCGAATTGTCTTTTGACCTAAATGTCCATTAAAAATAAATAATATTACACTTAGAAAATAAAATGAAAAATTAGTTTAGTGGTACCTAATACAAATAGCCAAAAATGGAGTGAAAAATGTGTAAATAACACATTTAAGCTTATTATATTATTAAATGGTGTGAGTGGACCATTAGTGAATAAAATATACACATATTGGGGCAGGTGTAAGTCCACTAACCAGCTGAAACTTCATCTTCCCCAAGTTCTCCCAACATTGCCGAATTGAAGAAAATGAAAACCACCATGGCCGTTTTTCATGCAAGCTCATCTAACCACTCATTTCACTTCTAATCACTTAGGTTCCTTCATGAAAAATTGTCTACACATCACAAGGAAGAGTTTGATACTAAAATCAAGAAGTTTGGTGAAGGTTTAGAAAGTTCCAACCATAAGGTAAGTTAGCATTTTTGAAGATAGCTTTGTTAAATTTTGTGTGCATGTTATGGGTGTTGGATTTGTGAAGAAAATTTTTGAGTTTGAAGAGTTATTGTTGTGTTCATTTTGGACAACCATGTAATCATGTATTGATGAAGTATTTGTACATGTATTTGATGAGAATTATGTTGGTTATGGTGATTTAATAACCTAGTGAATTACTTCATATGTATATGGTGATTTTTGCACTTGGATGGGAATTGATGAATTGTAGGACACTTTGGTGTTGAAGAACATTTTCGGCAACCTTAGGACACTTGAATAAATGTGTGTGTTCATGAAGGTGTTGGCAGAATATTAACATAGAAGTTTGATGGATATGTATATAGATTGATTGTGTAAAGTGTATGTAAGAATTAGTGATGTTTAGGTGTGTATGTGATTGTATTTAGACTTTGTAAATGTGAGCTTTAATTGGTGTATTAAGGATGTTTGTAATCTGCCCAAAGTGATGTTAATGTAAAGTGGAATATGGTTTTGGTAATGAACCAAAACAGAAATGGTAAGGGGAAGTGCACATATAGTAATGAAGTGTGTAATTGATGTATGTTAAGTATGGTAGTTAAGGGCAGTGTACATTTTAGCCAATAAGTTTAAATGTGTAACCTCAATTGGTATGAGACCAATTGGAGGTGAAACTAGGCACAAAATGTGCCAACTTTCATTGAGGAAACATACCAAAATTCTGCTTGCAAGGTGACCTAAGAAAATGACCAATTCGGATTAGGTGCAATTAGGACCTGAAAAATAACCAATTGGGCAGCAGTGAGTGTTTAGGCCATAACTCACTCAAAACAGGTCCAATTGACCTGAAATTTTAACCATGAATAGTTAAGACCCATACCTACAAGTCTTATGAAGACACCAAAGCCCAAAAATGACCAGAAGCAAGTCAAACAGCTTGCACAAGTTCGGGTCCAAAAACTGGCCGAACCAGAGTTGACCAAATTGACCTAAAATTGACCTAATTTGATACCATTTGACCAGCAATAGTATAATGACCATAACTTGGTCTACTTAACTCGGAATGACCCGAAATTTTGCCCCGCGTGCAATAAGACATAGATCTACAAGTTTGTAGTTTTGACCGAAACCCGAAAACCGAGGGAACTAGGCCGTCTGGCTAGGTCAAGCTAGTATCCCGGAATCCAGCAAGTTGTAATAAAATGCACTAAACAAAGAAATGAAATTGGTAGCGTGTACCAAACCTAAAACCCTATCGAATGTGACATATTAATGACACTAAAACCTAATTTACCTAGAAAACATCGAGGGTCGGTATATTAGGTGATTAAGCAAATAAAGGTATTCAGTGAATTGTTTATCGAACATTATCGTTAGAGGCAAATTAATTTAGCACTGAAACACTTCAAATTGTGTTTCTCAGTTAACAAGGACTCAGCAAAAGGGAAAGAAATACTGAGTCAAGACCAGGAGACAAATATCAGAGGTTTGTGCATGTCGACACCATATTTTGGCCGATCCCCAGAATCTATAAACTTCAAAACCGATCCCTAGCACTAAGTCTCTCCTTGCCATTTAACCACGGTTCTGATCTCTCTTCACAGAGAATTGAGTCAATGCTAAGCTCTTATATCCGTTAAGGCCTTACCGGTCTCTCAATCATTCACCGATCTCTCAAGCTAATTGTCAAATATCCTGACCAGTTAACTACATTCCCGATCTCTCTTGTCAGACAAAATTGAACTAACACTAGAGCCTTGCTGCCAGTATTCATGGTCGACCTCCCTTTTAAAAGTTTATGAATAATCAAGCTAAGGTTCTAGCCCGGTTTAATGGAAATCCCGATCTTAGATGATTCAAAGCCAAATTTTCAATTAAGTTTCATTTAGCGTTGGTTCCTTGCCAATCTCATGCATGTTGTGTTTTTCGATCTCTCACACTTAGAATAATAATTGCTTTCAGTTATTCCAATGTACTCAGACAATCAAGTGTTTAGAAATTTTCCGATCACAACCATTCATCGAACAAAAAGAGTCATTTTATTTCATTTCAGAATTTGTACAAGTTATTCGGCTGGGGGATCGCCCCCAGCCTGATCTACATTTCGCTCACCCTCTCCCTCCTCCTCACTATCGTCACCCTCGCCCCCGGGAGCCAGGTCGGCCATCCAAGAGAAGTCCTCCTCTGGGTAACGCTTCTGGAGTTCGGCCAAGAGATCCTGGTGAGCACTCACATAAGCACCGGCTATTCCTGTCACCATCTCTTCGTCTTTCGCCTTAAGCTCCTCGATAAGTTGAGCGACCTGAGCAGCGTTGTTGGCCTGAAGCGCCTGGACTTCTCCGAGAGCACAATCCCTTTCAGCCGCCAGAACATGAGACTGTTCGGCCAGCTTGTCTTCATAGAACTTCGCCCGTCCCTCGACTTGAGATATGTAATCCTGAGCGGATGCGAGGTGGGATCGGAGGGAAGCCACTTCCTGACTCTTCTTCTCGACCTCCTTACCCAGGCGATGAGCCTTTTCCCAAACTATGGTCTGGTTCACCAGACACTCTACGTTCAGGCTCATGGATCGAGTCAAGATGTTGCCAAGGCTGTCCGAGGATAGCCTGTCCCGATCCTCCCAAAGGCAGATGGAAGACCCCAAGACTTGGGCAAAACCAGGGTTCTCCCGAATAGTCCAGTTATTCTCCAGGGAAGCGATCAGCGTTTGAGCGCCACGAGAAAGGGGCCTCGCAGAAGGTTGAGAAGGACCCCTTTCTGTGCTTGGAGCAACTGGGGGAGATGGAGGCTGCTCTTCTCGTCGAGGAGGAGATCGGACGGCTTCTGCGATCGGCGGACCCGAGGGTCGAGGCGGGTCTCCTTGTATCTCCCCAGGTTCGTGGCTGGGTGTTCGAAGTAGTGCCGAACGCTTCATCTCTTTTACTTTCCGGAAAATCTCTCTTTCCTTCTTCTTCCACTTCTTGGAACCCTCACCACCCGCCATACCTGCACAAAGAAAAGGTCAGTGAGATCGCTAAGGTCCTAAGATCTGAGATGTAGAAAAATACCAAGGCCGAGGTCAGAGAGCGAAAGTCCGCGATCTTGGCCGGAGATCAGCAGCATGGTCCAATGGTGTAGCTCGGCGGTCACCGCATCTAAACAAGAGAACTTCCGAGTGGCCGCCTGACTCTTCAGTTCCATCACTATTAGGCCTTCCTCCTTGTTCAGGGTAATATGTTTCGGAATCAAGGGCCCCTGGTGCCACCAGCTACGGGGGAAGTCCTCGAAACAGCTCGGATCTTTGCTCCTCAGAATGAAGAAGCGGTTCTTCCAATTCTTAAGGGAGGAGGGCAGATCGGTGAAGAGCCCACAATGAGGCTTCGCCTGAAAGAACCAGTGCTCGGCGTCCTTTCGGCGAGTTAGCCTGTGCAGTTCGGCGAACACCTTAGCCGTAGGTCTGATTCCCTTTGCTCGGCACAGGCCTCGGAAGGCTACTAAGATCCGCCACGAGTTAGGGTGAACTTGAGCGATGCACACCCGGTGAAATTTTAGGACCTCCTTGAAGAAGTCATCCAGAGGGAACCGAAGACCGGCCTTTAACTGTTCCTCGTATACCATAACCCTGTCATTCTCTTCAAAGAAGTAATCGGCTCGGTGATGGCCGTGACACCGGAGGAGTTCATACGAATCAGGACGAATATTGTACTCCTGGCTAAACGATTGCAGATCGGATTCTCGCAAGATCGATGGCAGCTCGTCCATAGGAAGATTCTCCCTCCCTGAAGAGGGTGCATGCCTCGATGGTGCGATCCGCCCTTGAGCTGGAACGGAGACCCTAGGAGGTTCTGGTTGTGCGCTTGGCCCGGCCACCTCTTCTTCGTCGGACGACCATGAAACATGGACGGAAGGTGGGCTTGCCGCTCTCTGACCTTCGGCGCCGCTCATTTTCAAGAAAAATAAAGAACTTAAACTAAAAAGAAGATCAAGGCCCTTACCGGAGTCTGATCGGCGTCGGAAGAACTTGAGAAAACGAGAGAACTTTGAAGTTGTGAGCAAGAGATTGAAAATGACATACAGGGATAAATGGCTAACCCCCCACCCCTATTTATACTCGTCCGAGCATTTAATGCTCACGAAGTCCCAGGCAACGCATCGGTTAACGGGATTCGCCAGCTGTTCTGACACGTCTCTCGAATGTTCCCAAAAGAGATCGGTTAATTGGAGATCGGCATAATAAGTTGAATGTTTTGAATAAGCGATCAGTTAAAGAGTCATTTTGTTAGGAACCAGATCGGACAAATATATCAGAGATCGGAAAATAATCAATAAGATAATAATTGGAGAAACAAGATTTTTATTTCCAAAAGATCGGATTACATCATTTGGGCGATCTCTAGGGATCGGATTACAATGAAGGTCTAACTACATCATTTGGGCGATCTCTAGAGATCTGATTACATTGAAGGATTACATCATTTGGGCGATCTCTATAGACCGGTGGAAAATCCTATCTAAAGAGTCCTGTGTTTATAATCGATCCCAAGGGTGTCGCCGATCGAGCTTAATCCATTTGGAACACCCAATGTGGAAGGAAACCGCTGTCGGAACACTCAATGTGGTGAGAAGCCGAATGAACTTGAGGAAGCAACCGCCAAGGGTCAGCGGAACATTAGCAATTTGCTCAGCCAAAATCAGTTTGTCGATTATGCCAATTGAACAACTCGGGATCGGTACGGTCGAGGTCCGCAATCCAGATCGGTCAATTAACCCAGTCCTCTCACCATCATCAGACAAGGTTATGCGATCACCGGGGTCGTAAATTTTCAGTCGAGGAATAAGGAAGTCCATCGGAGAGGGATCAAAAACCACAATCATGGCTTTAACGATCACGAGCAAATGAATCGGAAAAGTAAGAAGGAGAGAGTAAAATCGAGATGAAGGAAATGTCTCACATCGTGGGTATATATAGGGGAAAACGGGCATTTATTCTCGAAAGCGTAAAATGAAGCTTAACGCCGAATCGAGAAATTAATGCTTTGACCAGACCGGACCTGAGAAAGAGAAAGATCGGAATAATAGATCGGAAGATGGGAGATCAGCATGAGAGATCGGAATAGGAGCATAGGAGGGATCGGAAGGCAAAAAGAATAAGACAAATCCCAAATAACCGTCGTCAGAATCAGAGCCGAGGAAGTTAAAGCGTGGCAGACGAGATCTCCGCCGCACGCCTAAGAATCGCCCACAATGCTGACAGGTGCCAGGGTATGTCATGACAGTCCTGTACATCCCAATCTCCGCCGTTGATCTCACTTGTAAGGACAAACCCGGAACCCTTGGATCAAGAGAGAAGACGACAAGACCAGCGTCTTTCGCTCTTAGCCCTCAGATCGTTCCGGACAAGAAGATTTGGGACCGTCAGATTGAAGGAAGAAAAGGACAAATATTCTGAAGAGTGATCTCAGCCATTCATTTTGATTCTCTTTAATTCCTGAACATCCGATCATGTCCTTCGAAATCTTGACCCTCCATCTCCCTCGAAATAAATCTGGACCCTTCATGGAGAACACCCGGTTCCTATAAATGCCTGCATGAAAACTGTTTAGAGGGACGGAAAAATATAGACAAGAGGCAGTGATTATAGTGGGATAACTCTGAAACTTCATTCAGTTGTTACTCTGCTACTTAGAAGTGTGGATTGGAAAGACTTTTGAAACTAGTTTTCTGAAGTGTTTTCTTGAAAAGGATTCTGAATACTGGAACTCTACATTTTCAGTTTGTTCATTATCCGGTCACACTCTCACTTTCACCCTTTATCACCTCTGTTTTCATTCCCATTGTCCAAACTCAACTTAATTCCATTCGGTTTTTATCTTAATCTGATTGCACTTTAGCTAAGCACCCTTCAGTTCACAACGAACATCAGCCCTCAGGCTAATCAGTCCGCTGTTTTATCCCTATTTGCCACCCCGTAGTTATTTCAATAGATTTGGCTCCTTACAGGTAAGAGCTCATATTGCTGTTTTATTAAGTGTTTACGTTTACTTTTCGCACTTTCTTTGTTCTTCTTACGTATGCGATTTCCTCCAAGTTCGTTTTGTGCAAAAGAATCCCAGAGAACGTTACTCTCGAATTATCTCTTTAGTGATCAGTCCATCATTTTATTAATCTTCGTCATTTCTGAATGCAAATTTTCTAGCTCCTAGTAGCGTGTAAGTGGTTGGGTAAAACATAGGTAACTGCAACTTAAGGGTCTCTTCTAAAAGAGAGAACCTGAATAACACGTCAGGAAAATAGCCAAACTATTAGGCTGACGTAAACGGCAATTCGGCAAGATGCCATAAAGTGGAATAAAACCAAAGTAAACGAAACAGAATAGATCGGATATTAATAGGTATTGGTAAAATGACTACATGGAAGGTCGGTAAATCAAGTCTAGCATTCCCCGTCTAGTCACAAGGTATCCAGAAGCCTTATCCCCGGCATCTTTAAATGCCAAGATCCTTAGCTTTAGGCTCTTATGGCATGTAGCTGAAATTAAAATTCGGGAAATTGGAAAAGTCCCTTTAAGGCTCCTGTTAATTTAAATAGAGATCGGAGGAGAGTTCTTATTCGGTCTCAACTCAAAAATTTTAATAAACATTAAATAGAGATCGGAGGAGAGTTCTTATCCGGTCTCGACTCAAAAATTTTAATAAACATTAAATAGAGATCGGAGGAGAGTTCTTATCTGGTCTCAACTCAAAATTTTAATAAATATTAAATAGAGATCGGAGGAGAGTTCTTATCCGATCCTCAAGCTAAATCTCAATAAATATTAAAAGAGATCGGAGGAGGGTTCTTATTCGGTCTCCACACAAAATTTTAAATAAATATTCAAAGGAGATCGGAGGAGGGTTCTTATCCGATCCCCACACCAAATCTTAACCTGTACACAAAATAATCCCAAAACCAAAAATGATTCACGATGCCGCCTCACTAAGGTTGTCTCATTTACTTATGTATCTTGGTAATCCGAATTAGTGAAAAATCGAATATTCCTTTTACCAAGAGGATTAACATTGCCATTCAAGCCTTCCTAACTAATTTATAAAGAACGCAAAATTAAATCTACTTACCCTTATTAAGGGACGAGGTGGGGTGCCTAACACCTTCCCCACCCGTTTACGGACCCCGAACCTAGAATCTCTGCCTTGAAGTGGTTTTATTTCAATTTGTCTTCACAAATGGTTTTCTTTAGTTTCCCTCAAAACTAAGATGGCGACTCCTCACTCTTTCCCGCTTCGGTGAGTGATCGTCCAGGCGACCGCAAAATCCATTGCGACAGCTTGGCGACTCCACTGGGGATATTAACTTAACCCCGGTCTAGAGATCCTAAAGTAGATTTAATTCTTTTCGATCAAATTAGGTGGGCTCATTTGACGATATTTTATACGTTAATTATTGTTATTCTTGCTAACTGTTTTACTTGTTTTGCCTGTTTTATTCCCTACAGCGCTTATTGTTTGAAAAAAAAAAGGAAAAAAAAAAAAGAAGAAAAAGAAAGAAAGTTCCCCCATATTGGGAAGAGGTAAAGGTGTCCCTTCACACACTGTACACTCACACGGTGTCCTCACACACTTTAGCCCTAACCCGGGCTTTCTTACCCTTTTAGGAAAGTAGGAGGGAGTCATGTAGCGGTACCCGTGGGTTTTACCCTGTTAGTATCCGTGAAGGCTTCTGCTCAAATTGAAACTCGTCCTATTCACTGTGATACCCGTGGAATTTTCCCGACAGTATCGTGGGGGATAGAATGGGGCTCTACTGTTTACAGTAGGGGCAATTTGGGAACTTGTGGCTTTTAGAAGATTAGACCTTGAGCTAAACTATCACGATAGCTGGAAGCCGTAGTAAGCTACCTTGTAAGATAGAACTATTCAATTAGGTAGCACCCATCTGGTATTAGGGTTCTCCCCATTTTAGGACAAAAGGGACATACTTACCCTTACCCTACTCTGCTTGTTTTTCCTTTCATTCTTATTTTAAGGGTAATCTTGAATCATACTGTTGGAAAGACCTACACACTGTCCTACTTTGATAAATGTGTAGGTATCACTTTGTCAACAGTATAATTCAAAATTACCCGAACTTACCTTGCTAACAAATTTTCCCTACAGGCATCACCAAGTTAAAGTCTGGCTCTCAGATGCCACCGTATCCTTTGTCCACATTAGGACCCTTTTAATTTTGATCAAAATTCACTGAAAATTTTCTTTTTATTCCCCTACAGAAAATCAACATTGCTTCAAACAAGGCAAGTCTGACCAAGCACACGGTTCAACCCAAGCGAGTGTACTTAACGAGATCCCGGACAAAGAAGATAATGGAAGATCAGGAACAAGTACAGAACCTACAGGGGCAAGTCTCCGAGCTGAAAGATCAGGTCTCATAACTTATGAGACTAATGAGGGAAATGTCCCAGAATAAACCCACAGCAGAGCCTAACTTACCATTACCTCCTCCACCACCTACAACAAATAATCCGCACCAAGCTTCAACTTCTTTTACCTTTCAGTCACCTATCCCAGACCCAACAATCACTGTTAACCCAGCTACCATGAATAATGACCCACCTTTCTCCTACTATCCAGCTGTTTCCAATCCCGAACCATACCCTTCGGGCCTAGTCCCTCCTATCCACTCCACCCCTCATCTCCCAACTGGGGGAGTGTTCCATGCAGTGGGAGGAGAAAATAAGACAAAAGAAAGCGAGAAACTATCAGCTCTAGAGGAGAGATTAAGGGCAATCGAAGGACTGAATATGTATGGCTCAGTCGATGTGGCATCGCTTAGATTAGTTCCAGATGTGGTGGTGCCGCCCAAGTTCAAAGTCCCTGATTTCGACAAGTACACTGGGAATTCGGACCCTCGCATTCATTTGGCCACCTATATCACCAAGATGTCTGCCCTGACAGATGATGACAGGCTGTTAGTCCACTTCTTTCATGAGAGCCTCTCCGGGGCAGCCCTGAGGTGGTGCATTCAGTTGGACAGGAGCAAACTGCGCTCCTGGAAAGATTTGGCAGATGCTTTCCTGAAACAGTATAAGTTCAACTGTGATGTAGCCCCCACGAGGAGAGATCTCCAAAACCTGGTACAAAGGGACAGAGAAAGTTTCAAGGAATATGCCCAAAGGTGGAGAGAAAAGGCGGCAGAAGTACACCCTCCGGTAACCGATAATGAGCTATGTTCCCTGTTCATTGAGACATTGAAGGCCCCTTACTTCAACTTGATGATTGGGAATACTTCCAACAGCTTCTCAGATATCATCCAGGCCGGTGAGAGGATAGAGGCCAATCTAAGAATGGGGCGATTGCAGGAGTTGGCTGAGAACCCTGCAAAGAAGACCGCCAATTTTGGCAAGAAAAAGGAGGGTGATGTGCATTCCATCACCCGGCAGAATAATTACACCCCACTTCCCCAAAATAACTACCGGCCATATCCTTCCTCTCATGGCCAAACCATCGTAAACATTCCACCTCCTTTCCCTAATTATCCGCAACCACGCCCACAATATCCCTCACCTACAAATTTCCAACCAAGACCACCTCCTCCTCCCGTTCAACCAAGACCACCACAAAACAACCCAAGACCTCCAAGGAACCCTGATCCACCTCTTCCCCTCCCTCTCAGTGAAATATACCGATACCTTGTCGGTATAAACCAAATTGTACCAGTCCCCTTAGACCCAATCCAGCCGCCATATCCCAGGTGGTATGATGCCACTGCCCGTTGTGAGTACCATGGAGGGGCACAAGGGCATTCAACTGATAACTGCGGGGCACTCAGAGGGAGAGTGCACGCTTTAATCCGAAATGGGTGGTTGAAGATCGAGGGAAATGGTTCCCTCCCCAATGTTACCTCAAACCCACTGCCTAACCACAATGCGGGCAGTGGTGTAAATATTTTTGAATCTGAGGGAGAAGGATCAACACCGGAAGTGGACAAGCTAGTTCCTTACTTTAGAGAAATTTTTGCCACGGCAGTAAGAGAAGGCTACCTTTGCCCCCGGATATTAGGGTCGGGAAAAGATACGGGATGTCCTTACCATGGAGGGGCAGCTGACCATGAGCTGCGAGATTGTGAGGGGTTCAAACAAGAGGTCCAGAACTTGTTATCCCTCAAAGTTCTGAGATGCCAGACAAAGTCAAAAACGGAAGGGGAAGTGAACACCACTAGATTCAGCCAAACTGCTTCTACCTCCAAACCCAGAATCACCTTCTCACCCCCAGTAGCCTCACCGCCAGTAACAGTTATCCGAACTCCGCCCCAGCTCCCTGTCACCAATACTCACGCTGTCCCTTGGAACTACAATTTCCAAGTTTTCACTCAGGGAGCGTCAAGCAGTACATCCGCTCCTAATCTTGCCTCACCTCCGGCACCACCAAAACCATGTTTCGCCCCCCACGAGCATTTCAGGATGACTTATGCTGGACCTACCAGCAACATTACTCCCCAAACCAGTTCTCAGCCCGCTATCGCAACAAAGCCCTCTCCACCTGAGCAAGAAGTCGAGTTTATAACTCGAAGTGGGAGGTGTTACGGGAACGAAGAAAGAGAAAAGAGGAAAGGGAAAGTAAAAATGGGAGAGTCATCAAGAAATACAGAAGAGGAGGTTGAGAAAGCAGGGGAAGTAGACCCTGCTGAACATAAAGAAGAGGAAGAACTGCTGCTCCAAATAATGAAACAGAGCGAGTATGATGTGGTGGAGCAGTTGAGAAAAACACCTGTCCGAATTTCGCTGTTATCGCTGATCTTGAGTTCGGAAGTGCACCGACAAGCCTTGCAGAGAATCCTGGATCAGGCCTTTGTAAACCCCGACATTACTCCGGGGCAGTTTGAGAAAATAGTGGGACAAATCCAGGCATCCAGTTTTGTTACTTTTTCGGAGGACGAAATAGACCCCGCGGGTTTAAGGCACACTAAGGCTCTACATGTAACAGTGAAGTGTAAGGGCTGTATAGTAGCCAAGGTACTTATTGATAATGGGTCAGCTCTTAATGTACTCCCAAGTGCTACCTTAGCTAGGTTGCCAGTCGACCAATCAGATATGCGTCAAAGTGCTATGGTAGTGAGAGCCTTCGACGGTACAAGGAGAGAAGTGCTGGGAGACATTGACTTGCCAATCCAAGTCGGTGCATGTACTTTCAACGTCACGTTTCAGGTGATGAACATTGAGCCGGCTTACACTATGTTGTTGGGGAGGCCATAGATCCATTCTGCGAATGCTGTTCCTTCAACTTTGCACCAGAAAATAAAATATATTATGGACGGCAAAATCATCACTGTAAGGGGTGAAGAAGCCATATTGGTCACCAAGCCGCAATCACTTCCTTTTGTGGAAGCGGCCGAGGAGTCATTGGAGAGTTCTTTCCAGGCCCTTGAATTGCAAGATACCGGGAAGGAGGGCGCTATGGCTATGGTGGCCAAAGTGATGTCGAGGAATGGGTATCAAGAGGGGAAAGGCTTGGGCACTGCCTTGCAAGGGATCGTGGAGCCGATACCGGCTATTCAGAAGGTAGGCCGTTGTGGTTTGGGATATGAAGAGGATGCCCTCATGGATGGGCGATTCTGGATGAGAAACAGACTTCGGGATCAGAGGTTCGATCAGAAAATGGGAAAGATGAAAATAGTCCCGAGAATTACGGAGATCTTCACTAAACCGGTCATTCAACATCCGGCAAATACAGAGGAATCACCTGATGATCCATCCATAGATGTCATCCAACTGGACTCCTTGTATGAGGCCCTAGTCTCGCCAATGGCTGAGGGGCAAGAGCTGAACAACTGGACAACAGAAGACATCCCTGTACTCAATCTCGAGTAAAGTACCTTTGGTTATCTACACTTGATCATTTTGTCCATGGTGACAAGTGTAATACTGTAAATGGACCTTTCCTTATGGCATTAATATTAATGAATTTATAGCGCATTTTAAATCTAATACTCTCTTTCTTTCCTTTTTGAATTCCATCCTTATAACACGTTCTATTCTTTATTCATTCAGGACTATTCATCAATTAACACCTAATAATCCAATAGATTCAGAAATTCCTCTGGTTAATTTTGAAATCCCCATAACTGCCATTACTTCAAGTGATTCTGAGGAAGACCTCACAGAAGAAAGCAATGAAAAGGATGAGCCCTCCCTAGTGCCTTGTGGAGACGAAACGCACACCATAAACTTAGGCACAGAAGAAGTAAAAAGGGAACTTAAGGTAGTAGAAAGTGAAGAATTGGGAGATATGATCAGTCTACTCAGAGAATTCCTGGACGTATTTTCTTGGAGCTATGATGACATGGTTGGTTTGGACCCCCAGATAGTGACGCACAAAATTCCCCTAATTCCGGGGACAATCCCGGTAAAGCAGAAGTTAAGGAGAATGAATCCCGACACACTGCTCAAAGTTCGGGATGAAGTCAAGAAACAGTATGACGCTGGGTTCCTGGAAGTGGTCAAATACCCCCAATGGGTGGCTAACGTCGTCCCAGTAATGAAGAAGGACGGGAGAGTCAGGGTGTGCGTTGACTACAGGGATCTTAATAAAGCAAGCTTGAAAGACGATTTCCCTCTCCCTCACATTGATGTGTTAGTTGACAATGCTGCGGGATTGGGCAGGTGTTCATGTATTGATGGGGCATCAGGGTACAATCAAATCCCAATGGACGAGGAAGACAAAGATAAGACTGTTTTCACCACTCAATGGGGAGTATTTTGCTATCGGGTTATGCCTTTCGGGTTGAAGAATGCTGGTGCTACCTACCAACGCGCAATGGTCACATTATTCCACGATATGATGCATAAAGAGGTGGAAGTGTACGTGGATGATATGATCATCAAGTCCAAGGGAGAAGAGAGCCATGTGCAGGTAATGAGAAAAGTATTCGAAAGACTCAGGAAGTATCAGTTGAAATTGAATCCGGCCAAATGCATATTCGGAGTTAGATCTGGGAAGTTGCTGGGGTTCATAGTGAGTGAGAAGGGAATAGAAGTTGATCCTGATAAAGTTCGAGCTATTCAAGAGATGCCATCCCCAAGAACAGAAAGGGAGGTGCGCAGTTTTCTGGGAAAGTTGAATTACATTTCCAGATTTATTTCTAATCTCACTGCCAAGGCCGAGCCTATTTTCAGATTACTCCGGAAGAACAATTCCACCCAATGGGATTCAGTTTGCCAAGAGGCTTTCGAGAAAATCAAGCAGTACTTGTCAAATCCACCGGTATTGGTTCCACCAATGGCTGAAAGACCTTTAATCCTGTACATGGCAGTCCAACAGAACTCGATGGGATGTGTTTTGGGACAACATGATGAAACCGGCCGAAAAGAGAGGGCTATTTATTATCTGAGCAAAAAGTTCAATGATTGCGAGTCGAGATACTCTTTCCTAGAGAAAACTTGCTGCGCTTTAGCCTGGACAGCAAATCGCCTCAAACACTACATGCTGAATCACAAGACATGGCTCATCTCCAGGATGGATCCTATCAAATATGTGTTCGAAAGCCCATTCGTGCCAGGAAGGATAGCCAAATGGCAGGTCATACTCTCCCAATATGACATTGTCTATATGACCCGGAAAGCAGTAAAAGGTAGCGTGATCGCTGACCTCCTAGCAGAAAATCCTATCCAGGATTATGAAGCTCTGGATTTTGAGTTCCCTGATGAGCATATCAACGAAGTAGACTGCGAAGAAGAGGGGCCAACCGGTGTATGGGAAATGTATTTCGACGGAGCTATCAATTTGTCCGGTAATGGAATTGGAGCTGTATTGATATCCCCAAATGGGAAACACTTCCCGATTGCTGTCAAGTTGAGGTTTGACTGTACCAACAATGTCGCAGAGTATGAAGCTTGTGTAATGGGTCTACAAGCTGCTATCGAGATGAAAATCAGAAAGTTGGAGGTGTATGGAGACTCAGCTCTGATAATTTATCAGGTCAAGGGAGAATGGCAAACTAAGGATCCAAAGCTAATCCCCTATCAGAAGTGCTTGCTGGAGCTGATTAAGAAATTCGAAGAGATCTCTTTCACTCATCTCAGTAGAGACAAGAATCAATTTGCTGATGCCTTAGCTACCCTAGCTGTTATGGCCCAAATGGAAGAAGGGCAGACAACTCAAGCATTGAGAATTAAAGTAAGGGATGAGCCAGCCTATTGCTTAATGATTGAAGAGGAGCCTGATGGTAAGCCTTGGTATCATGACATCCTGGCCTACTGCAGAACCAGAGAATTCCCTTCGGGAGCAAACCAGAACGAAAAGAGGATGCTTCGGAGATTAGCATTGGGATACTTCCCTAGTGGAGAAACCCTATACAAGAGAGGGCCCAACGGTGAACTGTTGAGATGTGTGGATGCAGAAGAGGCGAAGAAAATCCTTTTTGAGACTCATGAAGGAAATTGTGCAACCCATGCGAATGGGCACATGATGGCTAAGCAAATCATGCGAAGGGGATATTTTTGGACTACAATGGAAAAAGATTGCATCGAGTATTTCCGAAAATGCCATAAGTGTCAGATTTATGCTGATCCGATAAATGTGCCACCTCACAAGTTGTTCAACCTCGTCTCACCATGGCCTTTCGCAATGTGGGGCATCGATGTGATTGGCCCCATCAATCCCAAGGCGTCCAATGGGCACAGATTCATCCTTGTAGCCATCGACTATTTCTCCAAGTGGGTCGAGGCGACATCTTATGCGCACATCACACAGAACACGTTTCTCAAATTCCTCAAAAGCAATATCATCTGCCGGCATGGTCTCCCCAATAAAATCGTCACTGACAACGCCAAGAACCTCAATGGTCCAAAGATTCAAAAATTGTGTGATCAATACAAAATACGACACCTCAATTCCTCCCCATACCGTCCCCAGATGAATGGAGCGGTGGAAGCTGCGAACAAAAATCTTAAGAGGATAATCCAAAAAATGACGGTCACGTATAGGGATTGGCATGATATGCTCCCCTACGCTCTCCACGCATACCGGACTTCTGTAAGAACCTCAACCGGGGCAACTCCATACTCACTGGTTTTCGGGATGGAAGCAGTGTCACCTATTGAAGTGGAAATTCCTTCCCTAAGGATTCTGAAGGAATCAGGGATTGATGAGTCAGAATGGATCCAGTCAAGGTTGGATCAGTTAAACTTGCTGGATGAGAAAAGATTAGCAGCGGCGTGTCATGGGCAATTATACCAGAGGAGGATGGCTAGGGCATTTGACAAGAGCGTTCGCCCACGCGAATTCCAACCCGGGGACCTAGTTCTGAAGAAAGTGCTGTCAAACCAAAATGATCCCCCGGGGCAAATGGTCACCAACCTACGAGGGACCTTATGTGGTCAAAAAGGCATTTTCTGGAGGAGCCTTGATTTTGACCCACATGGACGATGAAGAATTCCCGAGATCTGTGAATGCTGACACCGTCAAGAGATACTACGCTTAAAAAAAAAAAAAAAAAATATATATATATATATATATATATATATATATATATATATATATATATATATATATATATATATATATATATATATATATTTTCAAGGTCTAGGGGTGAAAACCCGAAAGGGCATCCCAGGAACCAAAATGGAGAAATAAGGAATGGGGCATGAAACCGAGATGAAGAGGAAACTGCCACGGCATGAGGCTTCGGATAACTTGAAATAATGGCAGTTAAAAGACTTCAAAACCAACCATAAGGAATATGTGAGATCTACCCTTGTACCCTTTTTCTTTGAAACTCTACCTTTGTTAAAATCATAATAAAGTCATACTTTATTCCCTATACTTTTATCTTTCCCTTATACTCATTCTTTAACATTGTCTTTCTGCAATCTCATTATTTGATGCACTATTAATTAGTTAGAATTTTCGCCATAAGATTAGGATTTGACAATTGATAACCTCACGTACTTTGCTATGAGATTTGCAGGGAATGGCCAGGAAAAGGGTACATAAAAAAAAAAAAAAAAAAAGAGCTAGAAGTGAAAACCCGGAAGGGCGCTTCTAGCCATGTAAACGAAGGGGAAGCGAAAACCCGCAAGGTTGCTTTCGGGAGGAAGTCAAAATAGGGGACATTTGAAGAAATGGGGTCATAGGTCTAGTGTTGCAACTCGTCCTCCATTAATCATCGGCCTTCGGGATCTTATTAAGTACACTTCATTGGGAAAGAACTCCTTGTGTCCGGGTTAGCCTCGCTTTGTAAGTGCAATTTACATTTCCTGTTATCAACCTCTAGTTCCTTGATCTAAGTTGATTTTAATTTCCTTCAATTTAAATTTCTGTTATCAACCTCTGGTTCCTTGATCTAAGTTGATTTTAATTTCCTGCAATTTACATTTTCTGTTATCAACCTCTGGTTCCTTGATCTAAGTTGATTTAAATTTCCTGCAATTTAAATTTCTGTTATCAACCTCTGGTTCCTTGATCTAAGTTGATTTTAATTTCCTGCAATTTAAATTCCTGTTATCAACCTCTGGTTCCTTGATCTAAGTTGATTTTAATTTCCTGCAATTTAAATTTCTGTTATCAACCTCTGGTTCCTTGATCTAAGTTGATTTTAATTTCCTGCAATTTAAATTTCTGTTATTAACCTCTGGTTCCTTGATCTAAGTTGATTTTAATTTCTTGCAATTTAAATTTCTGTTATCAACCTCTGGTTCCTTGATCTAAGTTGATTTAAATTTCCTGCAATTTAAATTTCTGTTATCAACCTCTGGTTCCTTGATCTAAGTTGATTTTAATTTCCTGCAATTTACATTTCCTGCTATCAACCTCTGGTTCCTCGATCTAAGTTGATTTTAAATTTCATGCAATTTACATTTCCTGTTATCAACCTCTGGTTCCTTGATCTAAGTTGATTTTAATTTCATGCAATTTAAATTTCCTGTTATCAACCTCTGGTTCCTTGATCTAAGTTGATTTTAATTTCCTGCAATTTAAATTTCTGTTATCAACCTCTGGTTCCTTGATCTAAGTTGATTTTAATTTCCAACAATTTAAGTTTCTGTTGATTTTAATTCCCCGTTATCAACCTCTGGTTCCTTGATCCAAGTTGATTTTAATTTTAACTTCTGTTGCCGATCTCTAGGTCATTAACTTAGGTGTGTTTTAGTTCCCTAACTTCGAACACCTAATCGTCCAAAATATGAGTCTGAATCTTTACATAATTCCTACACGAAAATTTTTCCTTTAATAGAAATTATGTAAAGAGGGGCAGCTGTCGACACCATATTTTGGCCGATCCCCAGAATCTATAAACTTCAAAACCGATCCCTAGCACTAAGTCTCTCCTTGCCATTTAACCACGGTTCCGATCTCTGTTCACAGAGAATTGAGTCAATGATAAGCTCTCATATCCGTTAAGGCCTTACCGGTCTCTCAATCATTCACCGATCTCTCAAGCTAATTGTCAAATATCCTGACCAGTTAACTACATTCCCGATCTCTCTTGTCAGACGAAATTGAACTAACACTAGAGCCTTGCTGCAAGTATTCATGGTCGACCTCCCTTTTAAAAGTTTATGAATAATCAAGCTAAGGTTCTAGCCCGGTTTAATGGAAATCCCGATCTTAGATGATTCAAAGCTAAATTTTCAAATAAGTTTCATTTAGCGTTGGTTCCTTGCCAATCTCATGCATGTTGTGTTTTTCGATCTCTCACACTTAGAATAATAATCGCTTTCAGTTATTCCAATGTACTCAGACAATCAAGTGTTTAGAAATTTTCCGATCACAACCATTCATCGAACAAAAAGAGTCATTTTATTTCATTTCAGAATTTGTACAAGTTATTCGGCTGGGGGATCGCCCCCAGCCTGATCTACATTTCGCTCACCCTCTCCCTCCTCCTCACTATCGTCACCTACTTCGGAGCCCGGTCGGCCATCCTAGAGAAGTCCTCCTCTGGGTAACGCTTCTGGAGTTCGGCCAAGAGATCCTGGTGAGCACTCACATAAGCACCGGTTATTCCTGTCACCATCTCTTCGTCTTTCGCCTTAAGCTCCTCGATAAGTTGAGCGACCTGAGCAGCGTTGTTGGCCTGAAGCGCCTGGACTTCTCCGAGAGCACAATCCCTTTCACCGCGAACATGAGAGGCTGCGGCGACATCTTCATAGAACTTCGCCCGTCCCTCGACTTGAGATATGTAATCCTGAGCGGATGCGAGGTGGGATCGGAGGGAAGCCACTTCCTGACTCTTCTTCTGGACCTCCTTACTCAGGCGATGAGCCTTCTCCCAAACTATGGTCTGGTTCACCAGACACTCCACGTTCAGGCTCATGGATCTAGTCAAGATATCGCCAAGGTTGTCCGAAGACAGTCTGTCCCGATCCTCTTGAAGGCAGATGGAAGACCCCAAGACTTGGGCAAAACCTGGGTTCTCCCGAACAGTCCGGTTATTCTCCAGGGAGGCGATCAGCGTTTGAGCGCCACGAGAAAGGGGCCTCGCAGAGGGTTGAGAAGGACCCCTTTCTGTGCTCGGAGCAACTGGAGGAGATGGAGGCTGCTCTTCTCGTTGAGGAGGAGATCGGACGGCTTCTTCGATCGGCTGATCCGAAGGTTGAGGCGGGTCTCCTTGTATCTCCCCAGGTTCGTGCCTGGGTGTTCGGAGTAGTGCCGAACGCTTCATCTCTTTTACCCTCCGGAAAATCTCTCTTTCCTTCTTCTTCCGCTTCTTAGAACCCTCACCACCCGCCATACCTGCACAAAGAAAAGGTCAGTGAGATCGCTAAGGTCCTAAGATCTGAGATGTAGAAAATACCAAGGCCGAGGTCAGAGAGCGGAAGTTCGCGATCTTGGCCGGTGATCAGCTGTATGGTCCAATGGTGTAGCTCGGCAGTCACCGCATCTAAACAAGAGAACTTCCAGTGGCACTCGACTCTTGATTCCATCACTATTAGGCCTTCCTCCTGGTTCAGGGTAATATGTTTCGGAAGCAAGGGCCCCTGGTACCACCAGCTACGGGGGAAGTCCTCAAAACAGCTCGGATCTTTGCTCCTCAGAATGAAAAAACGGTTCTTCCAATTCTTAAGGGAGGAGGCGGTCGGTGAAGAGCCCGCAATGAGGCTTCGCCTGAAAGAACCAATGGTCATCGTCCTTTCGGCGAGTTAGCCTGTGCAACTCGGCGAACACCTTAGCCGTAGGTCTGATTCCCTTAGCTCGGCACAGACCTCGGAAGGCTACCAAGATCCGCCACGAGTTAGGATGAACCTGAGCGATGCACACCCGGTGAAATTTTAGGACCTCCTTGAAGAAGTCATCCATAGGGAATCGAAGACCGGCTTTTAATTGCTCTTCGTAGACCATGATCATATTATTCTCTTCGAAGAAGTAATCGGCTCGGTGATGGCCGTGACACCGGAGGAGTTCATATGAATCAGGACGAATATTGTACTCCTGGCTAAACGATTGCAGATCGGATTCTCGCAAGATTGATGGCAGCTCGTCCATAGGAAGATTCTCCCTCCCTGAAGAGGGTGCATGCCTCGATGGTGCGATCCGCCCCTGACCTGGAGCGGGGACCTTAAGAGGTCCTGGTTGGGTGCTTGGCCCGGCCACTTCTTCTTCGTCGGATGACCACGAAACATGGACGGAAGGTGGGCTTGCCGCTCTCTGACCTTCGGCGCCGCTCATTTTCAAGAAAAATAAAGAACTTAAACTAAAAGAAGATCAAAGCCCTTACCGGAGTCTGATCGGCGTCGGAAGAATTGGAGAAAATGAGAGAACTTCGAAGTTGAGAGCAAGAGATTGAAAATGACATACAGGGACAAATGGCTAACCCCCCACCCCTATTTATACTCGTCCGAGCATTTAATGCTCACGAAGTCCCGAACAACGATCGGTTAACGGATTCGCGGTATTACGACACGTCTCTCGAATGTTCCCAAAAGAGATCGGTTAATTGGAGATCGGCATAATAAGTTGAATGTTTTGAATAAGCGATCAGTTAAAGAGTCATTTTGTTAGGAACCAGATCGGACAAATATATCAGAGATCGGAAAATAATCAATAAGATAATAATTGGAGAAACAAGATTTTTATTTCCAAAAGATCGGATTACATCATTTGGGCGATCTCTAGGGATCGGATTACAATGAAGGTCTAACTACATCATTTGGGCGATCTCTAGAGATCTGATTACATTGAAGGATTACATCATTTGGGCGATCTCTATAGACCGGTGGAACATCCTATCTAAAGAGTCCTGTGTTTATAATCGATCCCAAAGGGTGTCGACGGAGCTTAATCCGTCGGAACACCCAATGTGGAAGAAACATTGTCGGAACACTCAATGTAGTGAGAAGCTGAATGAACTTGAGGAAGCAACCGCCAAGGGTCAGCGGAACATTAGCAATTTGCTCGGCCAAAATCAGTTTGTCGATTATGCCAGTTGAACAACTCGGGATCGGTACGGTCGAGGTCCGCAATCGGTCGGTCAATTAACTTGATCCTCTCACCATCATCGAGACAAGGTTATGCGATCACCGGGGTCGTAAATTTTCAGTCGAGGAATAAGGAAGTCCATCGGAGAGGGATCAAAAACCACAATCATGGCCGGAACGACCGCCGGAGCAGCTAGAACTGGAAAAGTAAGAAGGGAGAGAGTAAAATCAGATGAAGGAAATGTCTCTGTCATCAGGGGTATATATAGGGGAAAACGGGCATTTATTCTTTGAGCGAAAAGCGAACGCTTCGGGAATCGAGGGGAAATTAATGCTTTGACCAGACCGGACCTGAGAAAGAGAAAGATCGGAATAATAGATCGGAAGATGGGAGATCAGCATGAGAGATCGGAATAGGAGCATAGGAGGGATCGGAAGGCAAAAAGAATATGACAAATCCCAAATAACCGTCGTCGAGAATCGGGCGAGGAAGTTAAAGCGTGGCGAGCGAGATCTCGCCGCACGCCTAAGAATAGCCCACAATCTTACAGTGCGGGGTATGTCATGTGATCCTGTATATCCCAATCTCCGCCGTTGATCTCACTTGTAAGGACAAACCCGGAACCCTTGGATCAAGAGAGAAGACGACAAGACCAGCGTCTTTCGCTCTTAGCCCTCAGATCGTTCCGGACAAGAAGATTTGGGACCGTCAGATTGAAGGAAGAAAAGGACAAATATTCTGAAGAGTGATCTCAGCCATTCATTTTGATTCTCTTTAATTCCTGAACATCCGATCATGTCCTTCGAAATCTTGACCCTCCATCTCCCTCGAAATAAATCTGGACCCTTCATGGAGAACACCCGGTTCCTATAAATGCTTGCATGAAAACTGTTTAGAGGGACGGAAAAATATAGACAAGAGGCAGTGATTATAGTGGGATAACTCTGAAACTTCATTCAGTTGTTACTCTGCTACTTAGAAGTGTGGATTGGAAAGACTTTTGAAACTAGTTTTCTGAAGTGTTTTCTTGAAAAGGATTCTGAATACTGGAACTCTACATTTTCAGTTTGTTCATTATCTGGTCACACTCTCACTTTCAGCCCTTTATCACCTCTGTTTTCATTCCCATTGTCCAAACTCAACTTCATTCCATTCGGTTTTTATCTTAATCTGATTGCACTTTAGCTAAGCACCCTTCAGTTCACGACGAACATCAGCCCTCAGGCTAATCAGTCCGCTGTTTTATCCCTATTTGCCACCCCGTAGTTATTTCAATAGATTTGGCTCCTTACAGGTAAGAGCTCATATTGCTGTTTTATTAAGTGTTTACGTTTACTTTTCGCACTTTCTTTGTTCTTCTTACGTATGCGATTTCCTCCAAGTTCGTTTTGTGCAAAAGAATCCCAGAGAACGTTACTCTCGAATTATCTCTTTAGTGATCAGTCCATCATTTTATTAATCTTCGTCATTTCTGAATGCAAATTTTCTAGCTCCTAGTAGCGTGTAAGTGGTTGGGTAAAACGTAGGTAACTGCAACTTAAGGGTCTCTTCTAAAAGAGAGAACCTGAATAACACGTCAGGAAAATAGCCAAACTATTAGGTGGCGTAAACGGCAATTCGGCGAGATGCCATAAAGTGGAATAAAACCAAAGTAAACGAAACAGAATAGATCGGATATTAATAGGTATTGGTAAAATGACTACATGGAAGGTCGGTAAATCAAGTCTAGCATTCCCCGTCTAGTCACAAGGTATCCAGAAGCCTTATCCCCGGCATCTTTAAATGCCAAGATCCTTAGCTTTAGGCTCTTATGGCATGTAGCTGAAATTAAAATTCGGGAGATTGGAAAAGTCCCTTTAAAGCTCCTGTTAAACTAAAAGAGATCGGAGGAGAGTTCTTATCCGGTTTCAACTCAAAAATTTTAATAAACACTAAAAGAGATCGGAGGAGAGTTCTTATCCGGTCTCAACTCAAAAATTTTAATAAACACTAAATAGAGATCGGAGGAGAGTTCTTATCCGGTCTCAACTCAAAATTTTAATAAATATTAAATAGAGATCGGAGTAGAGTTCTTATCCGATCCTCAAGCTAAATCTCAATAAATATTAAAAGAGATCGGAGGAGGGTTCTTATTCGGTCTCCACACAAAATTTTAAATAAATATTCAAAGGAGATCGGAGGAGGGTTCTTATCCGATCCCCACACCAAATCTTAACCTGTACACAAAATAATCCCAAACCCGAAAATGATTCACGATGCCGCCTCACTAAGGTTGTCTCATTTACTTATGTATCTGGGTAATCCGAATTAGTGAAAAATCGAATATTCCTTTTACCAAGAGGATTAACATTGCCATTCAAGCCTTCCTAACTAATTTATAAAGAACGCAAAATTAAATCTACTTACCCTTATTAAGGGACGAGGTGGGGTGCCTAACACCTTCCCCACCCGTTTATGGACCCCGAACCTAGAATCTCTGCCTTGAAGTGGTTTTATTTCAATTTGTCTTCACAAATGGTTTTCTTTAGTTTCCCTCAAAACTAAGGTGGCGACTCCTCACTCTTTCCCGCTTCGGTGAGTGATCGTCCAGGCGACCGCAAAATCCATTGCGACAGTGCACAACAACTATTTCTTTTGAATTATTTTCAATTGAAATAAATTATGACTATTTGCATATTATTGTTTTAAGTTGTGAAATTGTGAAAAATGGTTTGAATGATATTTGATGGATACTTATTGTTTGAAAAGCACTGTAATTGGTTTGAAACCATAGCTATCATGTACATTGATTGTATTCCTCGCTAGCTTGTCTAGTGGGATGAATTGAATTCCCTCTCTGGCTGAAGTGTTGAGGTGTGTGCCTGTTGAGGACGAATAGAATGAGTACTCATATTTTTGCTAGCTAGCTGTGTTATTCCTCATTAGTCATTGACTTTTGGGATGAATTGAATACCTCATTAGCCATCGGCTTTTAGGATGAATTGAACTTGGGAACATGATTAAAGCTGTGTGTGATTTATTGATGCATATTGTAAGATTGTAAAATGAGTTTAAATTCTTATTGACATTTATTGTCTTGAATTTAACTATGATTTTAAGTATCCACTATTTACATGACTTATGAATTGTAATTTAAATTGTATTTGGTTAATGTTGTGCACCACTGAGACATTGTCTCGTGATAGCTTTATTCTTTGTCGCAGTAGAGAGAGAGCAGAGCAGACTAGTGCATATACCTCCAGCGAGAGATTTTCGGGTATAATGAGTATACCAGTATTTTGCATTTTGTACTGTAATGTATATTCACTGTATGTATATTTTGTTCTTGGTTTTGAGCAGTTGTAAATTCAAATTGTACATTGAAGTTGTAAAATAATTATGAGTTATTTAGCTTGTAAAAATTGTATTATATTTCTTATGTCTCAGACTTTGAAAAATCACTGTTGATTTGAGTTGAGAAAAATGTTGTGTTGAGAAATATGTTGGAGTTGAGACTTGGAAAAATATTGAAGTGCTTTTCTGAGTTTTACGAAGAACTATTTTATCCAAAATACAGATGGCACTTTGCCAAAATTTTTACAGAAATTCCAAATAATACAGATGAGTTAGTTGTTTCACTTCAGTTCACCAAACTCTTTAACACCTGTAAATAGTGCTCACCACTGTAAAAGAAGTAAGAAAAGTTTTTAAAATCCCTTGTAGTGTATTAAATGGGTTATCAGTAGACGGAGTTGGTAATTCATTAGGTATACTACGGGATCATGTCATGCCCTACAGAGGGGTAGGGTGTGACAGAACCCACCATTTTCTACTCTTTCTCTTTCACCTGACGGATTGTGTACATATATAAAAGAGAGTTATTGCTTCTTTTAACGCGTATGAGATCTAAGAGGTAAGTGAGGAAATAGAGAGGCACGACTTTTCTAAAGCAACTCTTCTTTAATTTATTGACTTGACTTCAGCATTGCAGTCTTTTTGTCAATTAGTGAATTCCATTAAGTCAGTCTGTGCATGAGAAGGGGAAAATTAAAAAAAATCTATTACAAAATATACGAGTTGCAAAACAATCTAAACTCATTCTCTAATTTCCTAATTCCTTGTTAAGTCTTGCAAAACAACTTATACTCTAATTTATTGGTTTCTCGTTCGACTCTTAGAGTAGAGTAGGAATGTAAAATGAATGCAAATAGGCGATGAATCTTTACATAAGATTGCATTATCAATGCAATTAAAAGTTTTAAAATGTAATCAATGGTATTAAAATTATTATTTTAATATTATAAGTTCTTTAATTTAAATTTCAATGAAAATAAATAAAAAATTAATAATTAAATTTAACAATATTTTATGTATTTGAGGGATCTTGAAATTGTAATTTGTTAGTTGTATATAAAAAATTTAAAAAAATGATAATTTATTGAAAAATAAAATTAAGAAACGAGACTTTCTTTTAAGGATAGTAAATTAGGTTACTAGCAAAAATCATCTAAACTCGATTAATATTTTTAAAATTCTATATTATCTTAAACGTAATTAAAATTTATTCTCAACTATCTGAATATATCACAAACTTAATTATTATTAAAAAAATATCCAAACGTTATATAAAAATTATTTTTAATTAATAATTTATATTTTAAAAAGGTAATAATTTTGTTTATTGGAGGAAGTTTGGTCACGATCACTTTGGCAATTAGAGAAACTACAATGAACCCACCATTTTCTACTCTTTCTCTTTCACTGTGGATTGTGTACATATAAAAGTGAGTTATTGCTTCTTTTAACGCGTATGAGATCTAAGAGGTAAGTGAGAGGAAATTGAGAGGCACGACTTTTCTAAAGCAACTCTTCTATAATTTATTGACTTGACTTCAGCTTTGCAGTCTTTTTGTCAATTAGTGAATTCCATTAAGTCAGTCTGTGCATGTGAAGGGGAATATTAAAAAAAATCTATTACAAAATATATGAGTTGCAAAACAATCTACACTCATTCTCTAATTTCTTAATTCCTTGTTAAGTCTTGCAAAACAACTTATACTCTAATTTATTGGTTTCTCGTTAGACTCTTAGAGTAGAGTAGGAATGTAAAATGAATGCAAATAGGCGATGAATCTTTACATAAGATTGCATTATCAATGCAATTAAAAGTTCTAAAATGTAATCAATAGTATTAAAATTATTATTTTAATATTATAAGTTCTTTAATTTAAATTTCAATGAAAATAAATAAAAAATTAATAATTAAATTTAACAATATTTTATGTATTTGAGGGATCTTGAAATTGTAATTTGTTAGTTGTATATAAAAAATTTATAAAAATGATAATTTATTGAAAAATAAAATTAAGAAACGAGACTTTCTTTTAAGGATAGTAAATTAGGTTACTAGCAAAAATCATCTAAACTCGTTTAATTTTTTTAAAATTCTATATTATCTTAAACGTAATTAAAATTTATTCTCAACTATCTGAATATATCCCAAACTTAATTATTATTAAAAAAATATCCAAACGTTATATAAAAATTATTTTTAATTAATAATTTATATTTTAAGAAGGTAATAATTTTGTATATTGGAGGAAGTTTCAGTGCGATCACTTTCGGCAATTAGAGAAACTACAATGAACCCACCATTTTCTACTCTCTCTTTCACCTGACGGATTGTGTACATATATAAAAGAGAGTTATTGCTTCTTTTAACGCGTATGAGATCTAAGAGGTAAGTGAGGAAATTGAGAGGCACGACTTTTCTAAAGCAACTCTTCTTTAATTTATTGACTTGACTTGACTTTGCGATCTTTTTGTCAATTAGTGAATTCCATTAAGTCAGTCTGTGCATGTGAAGGGGAATATTAAAAAAAATCTATTACAAAATATATGAGTTGCAAAACAATCTACACTCATTCTCTAATTTCCTAATTCCTTGTTAAGTCTTGCAAAACAACTTATACTCTAATTTATTGGTTTCTCGTTAGACTCTTAGAGTAGAGTAGGAATGTAAAATGAATGCAAATAGGCGATGAATCTTTACATAAGATTGCATTATCAATGCAATTAAAAGTTTTAAAATGTAATCAATGGTATTAAAATTATTATTTTAATATTATAAGTTCTTTAATTTAAATTTCAATGAAAATAAATAAAAAATTAATAATTAAATTTAACAATATTTTATGTATTTGAGGGATCTTAGAATTGTAATTTGTTAGTTGTATATAAAAATTTAAAAAAATTATAATTTATTGAAAAAAAAATTAAGAAACGAGACTTTCTTTTAAGGATAGTAAATTAGGTTACTCGCAAAAATAATCTAAACTCAATTAATATTTTTAAAACTCTATATCATCTCAAACACAATTAAAATTTATTCTCAATCTGAATATGTCCCAAACTTAATTATTACTAAAAAAATATCCAAACGTTATATAAAAATTATTTTTAATTAATAATTTATATTTTAAAAAGGCAATAATTTTGTAAATTGGAGGAAGTTTCAGTGCGATCACTTTCGGCAATTAGAGAAACTACAATGAACCCACCATTTTCTACTCTTTCTCTTTCACTTGACGGATTGTGTACATATATAAAAGAGAGTTATTGCTTCTTTTAACGCGTATGAGATCTAAGAGGTAAGTGAGAGGAAATTGAGAGGCACGACTTTTCTAAAGCAACTCTTCTTTAATTTATTCTCTTGAATTCAGCTTTGCAGTCTTTTTGTCAATTAGTGAATTCCATTAAGTCAGTCTGTGCATGTGAAGGGGAATATTAAAAAAAATCTATTACAAAATATATGAGTTGCAAAACAATCTACACTCATTCTCTAATTTCTTAATTCCTTGTTAAGTCTTGCAAAACAACTTATACTCTAATTTATTGGTTTCTTGTTAGACTCTTATAGTAGAGTAGGAATGTAAAATGAATGCAAATAGGCGATGAATCTTGACATAAGAATGCATTATCAATGCAATTAAAAGTTTTAAAATGTAATCAATGATATTAAAATTATTATTTTAATATTATAAGTTCTTTAATTTAAATTTCAATGAAAATAAATAAAAAATTAATAATTAAATTTAACAATATTTTATGTATTTGAGGGATCTTGAAATTGTAATTTGTTAGTTGTATATAAAAAATTTAAAAAAATGATAATTTATTGAAAAATAAAATTAAGAAACGAGACTTTCTTTTAAGGATAGTAAATTAGGTTACTAGCAAAAATCATCTAAACTCGATTAATATTTTTAAAATTCTATATTATCTTAAACGTAATTAAAATTTATTCTCAACTATCTGAATATATCACAAACTTAATTATTACAAAAAAAATATCCAAACGTTATATAAAAATTATTTTTAAGTAATACTTTATATTTTAAAAAGGAAATAATTTTGTAAAGTGGAGGAAGATTCAGTGCGATCACTTTAGGCAATAAGAGAAACTACAAAGAACCCACCATTTTCTACTCTTTCTCTTTCAGCTGACGGATTGTGTACATATATAAAAGAGAGTTATTGCTTCTTTTAACGCGTATGAGATCTAAGAGGTAAGTGAGAGGAAATTGAGAGGCACGACTTTTCTAAAGCAACTCTTCTTTAATTTATTGACTTGACTTCAGCTTTGCAGTCTTTTTGTCAATTAGTGAATTCCATTAAGTCAGTCTGTGCATGTGAAGGGGAATATTAAAAAAAATCTATGACAAAATATATGAGTTGCAAAACAATCTACACTTATTCTCTAATTTCTTAATTCCTTGTTAAGTCTTGCAAAACAACTTATACTCTAATTTATTGGTTTCTTGTTAGACTCTTTGAGTAGGGTAGGAATGTAAAATGAATGCAAATAGGCGATGAATCTTTACATGAGATTGCATTATCAATGCAATTAAAAGTTCTAAAATGTAATCAATGGTATTAAAATTATTATTTTAATATTATAAGTTCTTTAATTTAAATTTCAATGAAAATAAATAAAAAATTAATAATTAAATTTAACAATATTTTATGTATTTGAGGGATCTTGAAATTGTAATTTGTTAGTTGTATATAAAAAATTTAAAAAAATGATAATTTATTGAAAAATAAAATTAGGAAACGAGACTTTCTTTTAAGGATAGTAAATTAGGTTACTAGCAAAAATCATCTAAACTCGATTAATATTTTTAAAATTCTATATTATTTTAAACGTAATTAAAATTTATTCTCAACTATCTGAATATATCCCAAACTTAATTATTATTAAAAAATATCCAAACGTTATATAAAAATTATTTTTAATTAATAATTTATATTTTAAAAAGGTAATAATTTTGTAAATTGGAGGAAGTTTCAGTGCGATCACTTTCGGCAATTAGAGAAACTACAATGAACCCACCATTTTCTACTCTTTCTCTTTCACCTGACGGATTGTGTACATATATAAAAGAGAGTTATTGCTTCTTTTAACGCGTATGAGATCTAAGAGGTTAGTGAGGAAATTGAGAGGCACGACTTTTCTAAAGCAACTCTTCTTTAATTTATTGACTTGACTTCAGCTTTGCAGTCTTTTTGTCAATTAGTGAATTCCATTAAGTCAGTCTGTGCATGTGAAGGGGAATATTAAAAAAAATCTATTACAAAATATATGAGTTGCAAAACAATCTACACTCATTCTCTAATTTCCTAATTCCTTGTTAAGTCTTGCAAAACAACTTATACTCTAATTTATTGGTTTCTCGTTAGACTCTTAGAGTAGAGTAGGAATGTAAAATGAATGCAAATAGGCGATGAATCTTTACATAAGATTGCATTATCAATGCAATTAAAAGTTTTAAAATGTAATCAATGGTATTAAAATTATTATTTTAACATTATAAGTTCTTTAATTTAAATTTCAATGAAAATAAATAAAAAATTAATAATTCAATTTAACAATATTTTATGTATTTGAGGGATCTTGAAATTGTAATTTGTTAGTTGTGTATAAAAAATTTAAAAAAATGATAATTTATTGAAAAATGAAATTAAGAAACGAGACTTTCTTTTAAGGATAGTAAATTAGGTTACTAGCAAAAATCATCTAAACTCGATTAATATTTTTAAAATTCTATATTATCTTAAACGTAATTAAAATTTATTCTCAACTATCTGAATGTATCCCAAACTTAATTATTATTAAAAAAAATATCCAAACGTTATATAAAAATTATTTTTAATTAATAATTTATATTTTAAAAAGGTAATAATTTTGTATATTGGAGGAAGTTTCAGTGCGATCACTTTCGGCAATTGGAGAAACTACAATGAACCCACCATTTTCTACTCTTTCTCTTTCACCTGACGGATTGTGTACATATATAAAAGAGAGTTATTGCTTCTTTTAACGTGTATGAGATCTAAGAGGTAAGTGAGGAAATTGAGAGGCACGACTTTTCTAAAGCAACTCTTCTTTAATTTATTGACTTGACTTCAGCTTTGCAGTCTTTTTGTCAATTAGTGAATTCCATTAAGTCAGTCTGTGCATGTGAAGGGGAATATTAAAAAAAATCTATTACAAAATATATGAGTTGCAAAACAATCTACACTCATTCTCTAATTTCCTAATTCCTTGTTAAGTCTTGCAAAACAACTTATACTCTAATTTATTGGTTTCTCGTTAGACTCCTAGAGTAGAGTAGGAATGTAAAATGAATGCAAATAGGCGATGAATCTTTACATAAGATTGCATTATCAATGCAATTAAAAGTTTTAAAATGTAATCAATGGTATTAAAATTATTATTTTAATATTATAAGTTCTTTAATTTAAATTTCAATGAAAATAAAAAAAAAATTAATAATTAAATTTAACAATATTTTATGTATTTGAGGGATCTTGAAATTGTAATTTCTTAGTTGTATATAAAAAATTTAAAAAAATGATAATTTATTGAAAAATAAAATTAAGAAACGAGACTTTCTTTTAAGGATAGTAAATTAGGTTACTAGCAAAAATCATCTAAACTCGATTAATATTTTTAAAATTCTATATTATCTTAAACGTAATTAAAATTTATTCTCAACTATCTGAATATATCCCAAACTTAATTATTATTAAAAAAATATCCAAACGTTATATAAAAATTATTTTTAATTAATAATTTATATTTTAAAAAGGTAATAATTTTGTAAATTGGAGGAAGTTTCAGTGCGATCACTTTCGGCAATTAGAGAAACTACAATGAACCCACCATTTTCTACTCTTTCTCTTTCACCTGACGGATTGTGCACATATATAAAAGAGAGTTATTGCTTCTTTTAACGCGTATGAGATCTAAGAGGTAAGTGAGAGGAAATTGAGAGGCACGACTTTTCTAAAGCAACTCTTCTTTAATTCATTGACTTGACTTCAGCATTGCAGTCTTTTTGTCAATTAGTGAATTCCATTAAGTCAGTCTGTGCATGTGAAGGGGAATATTAAAAAAAATCTATGACAAAATATATGAGTTGCAAAACAATCTACACTTATTCTCTAATTTCTTAATTCCTTGTTAAGTCTTGCAAAACAACTTATACTCTAATTTATTGGTTTCTTGTTAGACTCTTTGAGTAGGGTAGGAATGTAAAATGAATGCAAATAGGCGATGAATCTTTACATGAGATTGCATTATCAATGCAATTAAAAGTTCTAAAATGTAATCAATGGTATTAAAATTATTATTTTAATATTATAAGTTCTTTAATTTAAATTTCAATGAAAATAAATAAAAAATTAATAATTAAATTTAACAATATTTTATGTATTTGAGGGATCTTGAAATTGTAATTTGTTAGTTGTATATAAAAAATTTAAAAAAATGATAATTTATTGAAAAATAAAATTAGGAAACGAGACTTTCTTTTAAGGATAGTAAATTAGGTTACTAGCAAAAATCATCTAAACTCGATTAATATTTTTAAAATTCTATATTATTTTAAACGTAATTAAAATTTATTCTCAACTATCTGAATATATCCCAAACTTAATTATTATTAAAAAATATCCAAACGTTATATAAAAATTATTTTTAATTAATAATTTATATTTTAAAAAGGTAATAATTTTGTAAATTGGAGGAAGTTTCGGTCACGATCACTTTCGGCAATGAGAGACACTACAATGAAACCACCATTTTCTACTCTTTCTCTTTCACCTGACGGATTGTGTACATATATAAAAGAGAGTTATTGCTTCTTTTAACGCGTATGAGATCTAAGAGGTTAGTGAGGAAATTGAGAGGCACGACTTTTCTAAAGCAACTCTTCTTTAATTTATTGACTTGACTTCAGCTTTGCAGTCTTTTTGTCAATTAGTGAATTCCATTAAGTCAGTCTGTGCATGTGAAGGGGAATATTAAAAAAAATCTATTACAAAATATATGAGTTGCAAAACAATCTACACTCATTCTCTAATTTCCTAATTCCTTGTTAAGTCTTGCAAAACAACTTATACTCTAATTTATTGGTTTCTCGTTAGACTCTTAGAGTAGAGTAGGAATGTAAAATGAATGCAAATAGGCGATGAATCTTTACATAAGATTGCATTATCAATGCAATTAAAAGTTTTAAAATGTAATCAATGGTATTAAAATTATTATTTTAATATTATAAGTTCTTTAATTTAAATTTCAATGAAAATAAATAAAAAATTAATAATTCAATTTAACAATATTTTATGTATTTGAGGGATCTTGAAATTGTAATTTGTTAGTTGTATATAAAAAATTTTAAAAAATGATAATTTATTGAACGAGACTTTCTTTTAAGGATAGTAAATTAGGTTACTAGCAAAAATCATCTAAACTCGATTAATATTTTTAAAATTCTATATTATCTTAAACGTAATTAAAATTTATTCTCAACTATCTGAATATATCCCAAACTTAATTATTATTAAAAAAATATCCAAACGTTATATAAAAATTATTTTTAATTAATAATTTATATTTTAAAAAGGTAATAATTTTGTATATTGGAGGAAGTTTCAGTGCGATCACTTTCGGCAATTAGAGAAACTACAATGAACCCACCATTTTCTACTCTTTCTCTTTCACCTGACGGATTGTGTACATATATAAAAGAGAGTTATTGCTTCTTTTAACGCGTATGAGATCTAAGAGGTAAGTGAGGAAATTGAGAGGCACGACTTTTCTAAAGCAACTCTTCTTTAATTTATTGACTTGACTTGACTTTGATCTTTTTGTCAATTAGTGAATTCCATTAAGTCAGTCTGTGCATGTGAAGGGGAATATTAAAAAAAATCTATTACAAAATATATGAGTTGCAAAACAATCTACACTCATTCTCTAATTTCCTAATTCCTTGTTAAGTCTTGCAAAACAACTTATACTCTAATTTATTGGTTTCTCGTTAGACTCTTAGAGTAGAGTAGGAATGTAAAATGAATGCAAATAGGCGATGAATCTTTACATAAGATTGCATTATCAATGCAATTAAAAGTTTTAAAATGTAATCAATGGTATTAAAATTATTATTTTAATATTATAAGTTCTTTAATTTAAATTTCAATGAAAATAAATAAAAAATTAATAATTCAATTTAACAATATTTTATGTATTTGAGGGATCTTGAAATTGTAATTTGTTAGTTGTATATAAAAAATTTAAAAAAATGATAATTTATTGAAAAATAAAATTAAGAAACGAGACTTTCTTTTAAGGATAGTAAATTAGGTTACTAGCAAAAATCATCTAAACTCGATTAATATTTTTAAAATTCTATATTATCTTAAACGTAATTAAAATTTATTCTCAACTATCTGAATATATCCCAAACTTAATTATTATTAAAAAAATATTCAAATGTTATATAAAAATTATTTTTAATTAATAATTTATATTTTAAAAAGGTAATAATTTTGTATATTGGAGGAAGTTTCAGTGCAATCACTTTCGGCAATTAGAGAAACTACAATGAACCCACCATTTTCTACTCTTTCTCTTTCACCTGACGGATTGTGTACATATATAAAAGTGAGTTATTGCTTCTTTTAACGCGTATGAGATCTAAGAGGTAAGTGAGAGGAAATTGAGAGGCACGACTTTTCTAAAGCAACTCTTCTATAATTTATTGACTTGACTTCAGCTTTGCAGTCTTTTTGTCAATTAGTGAATTCCATTAAGTCAGTCTGTGCATGTGAAGGGGAATATTAAAAAAAATCTATTACAAAATATATGAGTTGCAAAACAATCTACACTCATTCTCTAATTTCTTAATTCCTTGTTAAGTCTTGCAAAACAACTTATACTCTAATTTATTGGTTTCTCGTTAGACTCTTAGAGTAGAGTAGGAATGTAAAATGAATGCAAATAGGCGATGAATCTTTACATAAGATTGCATTATCAATGCAATTAAAAGTTTTAAAATGTAATCAATGGTATTAAAATTATTATTTTAATATTATAAGTTCTTTAATTTAAATTTCAATGAAAATAAAAAAAAATTAATAATTAAATTTAACAATATTTTATGTATTTGAGGATCTTGAAATTGTAATTTGTTAGTTGTATATAAAAATTTAAAAATGATAATTTATTGAAAAATGAAATTAAGAAACGAGACTTTCTTTTAAGGATAGTAAATTAGGTTACTAGCAAAAATCATCTAAACTCGATTAATATTTTTAAAATTCTATATTATCTTAAACGTAATTAAAATTTATTCTCAACTATCTGAATATATCCCAAACTTAATTATTATTAAAAAAATATTCAAATGTTATATAAAAATTATTTTTAATTAATAATTTATATTTTAAAAAGGTAATAATTTTGTATATTGGACGAAGTTTCAGTGCGATCACTTTCGGCAATTAGAGAAACTACAATGAACCCACCATTTTCTACTCTTTCTCTTTCACCTGACGGATTGTGTACATATATAAAAGAGAGTTATTGCTTCTTTTAACGCGTATGTGATCTAAGAGGTAAGTGAAGAAATTGAGAGGCACGACTTTTCTAAAGCAACTCTTCTTTAATTTATTGACTTGACTTCAGCTTTGTAGTCTTTTTGTCAATTAGTGAATTCCATTAAGTCAGTCTGTGCATGTGAAGGGGAATATTAAAAAAAATCTATTACAAAATATATGAGTTGCAAAACAATCTACACTCATTCTCTAATTTCCTAATTCCTTGTTAAGTCTTGCAAAACAACTTATACTCTAATTTATTGGTTTCTCGTTAGACTCTTAGAGTAGAGTAGGAATGTAAAATGAATGCAAATAGGCGATGAATCTTTACATAAGATTGCATTATCAATGCAATTAAAAGTTTTAAAATGTAATCAATGGTATTAAAATTATTATTTTAATATTATAAGTTCTTTAATTTAAATTTCAATGAAAATAAATAAAAAATTAATAATTAAATTTAACAATATTTTATGTATTTGAGGGATCTTGAAATTGTAATTTGTTAGTTGTATATAAAAAATTTTAAAAAATGATAATTTATTGAAAAATAAAATTAAGAAACGAGACTTTCTTTTAAGGATAGTAAATTAGGTTACTAGCAAAAATCATCTAAACTCGATTTATATTTTTAAAATTCTATATTATCTTAAACGTAATTAAAATTTATTCTCAACTATCTGAATATATCCCAAACTTAATTATTATTAAAAAAATATCCAAACGTTATATAAAAATTATTTTTAATTAATAATTTATATTTTAAAAAGGTAATAATTTTGTATATTGGAGGAAGTTTCAGTGCGATCACTTTAGGCAATTAGAGAAACTACAATGAACCCACCATTTTCTACTCTTTTTCTTTCACCTGACGGATTGTGTACATATATAAAAGAGAGTTATTGCTTCTTTTAACGCGTATGAGATCTAAGAGGTAAGTGAGAGGAAATTGAGAGGCACGACTTTTCTAAAGCAACTCTTCTTTAATTTATTGACTTGACTTCAGCTTTGCAGTCTTTTTGTCAATTAGTGAATTCCATTAAGTCAGTCTGTGCATGTGAAGGGGAATATTAAAAAAAATCTATTACAAAATATATGAGTTGCAAAACAATCTACACTCATTCTCTAATTTCTTAATTCCTTGTTAAGTCTTGCAAAACAACTTATACTCTAATTTATTGGTTTCTTGTTAGACTCTTAGAGTAGAGTAGGAATGTAAAATGAATGCAAATAGGCGATGAATCTTTACATAAGATTGCATTATCAATGCAATTAAAAGTTTTAAAATGTAATCAATGGTATTAAAATTATTATTTTAATATTATAAGTTCTTTAATTTAAATTTCAATGAAAATAAATAAAAAATTAATAATTCAATTTAACAATATTTTATGTATTTGAGGGATCTTGAAATTGTAATTTGTTAGTTGTGTATAAAAAATTTAAAAAAATGATAATTTATTGAAAAATGAAATTAAGAAACGAGACTTTCTTTTAAGGATAGTAAATTAGGTTACTAGCAAAAATCATCTAAACTCGATTAATATTTTTAAAATTGTATATTATCTTAAACGTAATTAAAATTTATTCTCAACTATCTGAATATATCCCAAACTTAATTATTATTAAAAAAATATTCAAATGTTATATAAAAATTATTTTTAATTAATAATTTATATTTTAAAAAGGTAATAATTTTGTATATTGGAGGAAGTTTCAGTGCGATCACTTTCGGCAATTAGAGAAACTACAATGAACCCACCATTTTCTACTCTTTCTCTTTCAGCTGACGGATTGTGTACATATATAAAAGAGAGTTATTGCTTCTTTTAACGCGTATGAGATCTAAGAGGTAAGTGAGAGGAAATTGAGAGGCACGACTTTTCTAAAGCAACTCTTCTTTAATTTATTGACTTGACTTCAGCTTTGCAGTCTTTTTGTCAATTAGTGAATTCCATTAAGTCAGTCTGTGCATGTGAAGGGGAATATTAGGTTTGAAAAAAACTCTTTTTGTTATTTACAAAAATACCGATAAAATATATTTATCATGATGTATATGTAAATTTATATTTATAAATTATTACCAATTCATATTATATCGTGGTTCGTAATTTTTAGTAACATAATTTACTTTGCTTTGTAATTTTAACAATGACAATATCATATTAATTTGTTACTAATAATTTTTAATAAAATATATTTATTATTAAATTTTATTAATTGTTCTAAATATTTATAAATTTATAATATAAAAAATAAAATTTATTTTAATTATATATGTGTAGGAAGGAGGGAAGAATAATAAGATAAACAAAAACATCTTAACATAATTATAAAATTACTAGTATAAATTAACTCTTTAATTAACATAATTATAAAACTATTATTCAAAGATTAATTATTTAATTAAATAAAAAATTTACATTTATATAAATAGATATGAAATTATAATCCTATTCATTAATAACTATTTTATTTGTTACATATTTATAACTTTGTTTAAAAAAAAATATTTTGAATGAATAAGCTTTAACGGGGCATTCAGAGAATTTAAAATTTTAATTTAATTCAAATATAACAACAACTTTATTGATTTTAAATTTATAGCTATTTTTTGAAAAAAAAATTATTGATACCGACAAAAATATAATTTTAACCAAATTTAGAATTTATATATATAAATTTTTTAACTATTTTAATTTCAAAATAAAATATTTTTATATTCTTTAATTATTTTCAGCTATAATAAATTAAAAAATAATTTTATTGAAAAAATAACAAAATTATTAGAATATCATTTGAATTTTGATTAATTTAATTAGACAGAATAAAACTAACACTAATTTTATAATCTTGATAAAATTAATAAAATTAAAAATTTAAATAAAATTAAAAAAATTTCTTAAATTTTTTTATTTATTAGTCCTATTTTCAAAAAAAAATTATTTTTTATCAATAAAATATTTTAATTTATAAATTTATAAAAATTAAACATACTATTCGTAAAAATCATTTAGACTTTATATAAAATAAATTTTGATTTCTGCATTAAAAGATAATAAAATATCATAATATCAAATATTAATGCTCATTTACTTTAAAATTTTGTCTATTTAAATAAGTTTTATATTATCATCTAATTATTTAAATATATAAGTATTTAAAGTTGTATTAAAGAATAAAATTAATATATAATGTATAAGTATAACAATATATTTTTAAATTATATAATTTAAGTTTTCACCAAAATATTTATGATATATACTTCTTTCTTATAAAATTTCAATTTATTAAAATTTTTAAATAATGTTATATAAAATTATATATAAAAATAATAACAAATATAAAAATATGAATAGAAAGATTTATGATTTGATAAAAAAATTATATATAACTAAAAAAAATTGAGAGCAAAAAGTTTTGTACTAATAAGATGGATATTTTAATTAAATTCGGTTACCCTTCCGCCGAGCAATATCTTGACCCATTTCCACTATCAAATCGTGCATCTCTAACTTGTCATCCACGATAGTTATGAGACACTTATCCATTAGACGAATTATCACCCAATCATCTAATATATCTTCTACCCAGCTTTTGTCATATCCTTTGAAGAAACATGCAATATCTAGAAATATGCTTTTTTCCATTCGATCTAAAGCATTATAACTTACTTTTAAGACTTTCAGAATGTTGTAGTCAGGAGATACCTTCAGTTTATTCAATGCACTTTCCCATTCTTTAGAAGTCCTTCCGCACAAATAGGAACCCAAAACCTTGAGAGCTAGTGGAACACCTTTACAATAAGTTTCTACCCTTTTGGACAACTCTCTATATTCCACCGGAGGATGGTTTTGTTTGAAGGCTTTCATACTTAACAGCTGAAGAGCATCGCTACAATCCAATCCCTTAACCTCATATACCTTAACCTCATTTATCTTTTTAGCACTGCTAAGGACATGCTTGTCTCTGCTTATTAAAATGATTCTACTTCCCAGCCCAAAACAATCATCATCATTTATAGCTAAAGCTTCTAGTTGCTCTGGATCATTAACATCATCAAGAACAGCAAGAACTTTCTTCCTATTAAGTGAATCCTTAATGAAAGTGGGTACCACACTGAGCATATCTAGATTTCTAATTTCATTCCCCAAGAGTTCCGAAAAAAAGCTTTTTCTTAAATCAACTAGCCCATATTTTTCTGATTTTTCCCTAACATTGCGAAGAAAGCAAAAGCAATCAAATTGATTGCATATTCGACTAAATAGAATTTCAGCTATGGTGGTCTTTCCAATACCACCCATTCCCCAAATTCCTATTACCCGAATGTTTGTTGGCTCAATACATAACAATGACATAATTTTATCAACATGTGAATCAATCCCAACTAAGCCAGTAGAAGCAGTAAACGAGATGGGATACAATTTCTCCAGAATGTGATCAGCGACTTCTTCACATAGTTGGGATTCAGGCCTAAAACAATAAGATGAACAGACAATGTAACAAGTCCATGATAATAAATAAAAGAATAGAGAAAGAACATATACAATTTTAACAACTTGATATATAATTTTAATATATGCATGAGTATAGATTAAAACTACAGGTCATGAATCATTTCATACAAATACAAATGTAGAGGAAATAAATGTATTAACAAATATTTTTAAAGTAAGGTTTTTATTATCAAATACTTCCCAGAAATTAAGGTTTTAATTATCAAGTCCTTTCCAGAAATTGAGTGAAGTTTTTTATTATCATTTTGGCATTTTAAGTTCTTGGCTAGAAAGTTTAAAGGTTCCATAATTAGTTTTTATATTATACAGGTGCAGAGCTAAAAACAGTTGGAATCCCATCAACATCAGAGGGGCTTACGCGAAAGAACCAATCGCCTCATTAATTAAGAAATATTTAAATTTTCTCTCATGGGGACAACTTTTGTAGTATAAAATTAAAAAAAAATAGAAATAATTTCACTGGATACAAGATAGAAAAGGTGGGTTTTGTAGTATAAAATCAAAAAATAGAAATAATTTAACTGGATACTAGAAAGAGAAGGTGGGTTCATAAACCTGATGTCTCCGTTGTATATCTTTTGTGGCAGTTGTAGAGTCCTCTATAATTTGAGATTTTAATTATAAGATCTTAAACTCAAGTAACTATAATCTATAGTTAATTAATTATGCACCATATATTGTTCTATCACCATTAAGTATGCAGTTGTGGAGTCCTTCATTTGTTAATTAAGTTCTCACTAGGGGATATAATTACAAAAAGTTAATGATTAATTTAGACGGTAGAAACGAAATTAAACCTTAAAAAAGTAGAGATTGATTTTATATTTTTATTTTCAATAAAATAGAATTTAAATATTTTATAAAATTATTAAATTTTAAAAAATAATTTATTAATAAAAATAAATTTTTATGCAACTTATTATTTAAAATATATAAAATTAAATAAGTGCTAGTATTTTTCGAATAATAATAATTGGGTTTATGATAAGTTTGAACAATCGATAATAAATTTTAATCAAGTTTAGAACGGATTCGAGTTTTAAAAATATTAATTAGGTTTGAATAGGATGATTTTCTCGATAACCTAATCGTTGCCGGTGTCGAGGGTAGGAATTCAAAATAGGAGGGTTCAAATTTTTTTATTAAATGAAGTGTCCAATTAAAATATATAATTTATAAAAATAATATAAATAAAATAAATAAAAGTTGATAATAAAATTTGTTTAGATTAAATTGATTTGTTAAAAATTAATTGAAATTGTTATTAATTTAAAAATATAATATATGTTTAATATTATAAATTTTTGAAATTAAAATGGCTTAAAATTAAAAAAAAATTATCTAATTTATTTTATGGGTACGTTGAAATTTTAGTAATGAAAGATTCTAATAATAATAATGAATTATGAATAAAAAGTTACTAAAGTTATTCAAATTGATAAAAAAGATAATAAAAGATCTAATAATATTGTCTAATAATTTAAATTTCAAAACATAAAAGTTAGTATTTATAGATTTATTAAAAAAGTAAAATGATAAAATATAATTAATGATATTTTGAATGAATAAGCTTTAACTGGGCATTCAGAGAATTTAAATTTTTAATTTAATTCAAATATAACAACAACTTTATTGATTTTAAATTTATAGCTATTTTTTGAAAAAAAAAATTATTGATACAGACAAAAATATAATTTTAACCAAATTTAGAATTTATATATATAAATTTTTTAACTATTTTAATTTCAAAATAAAATATTTTTATATTCTTTAATTATTTTCAGCTATAATAAATTAAAAAATAATTTTATTGAAAAAATAACAAAATTATTAGAATATCATTTGAATTTTGACTAATTTAATTAGACAGAATAAAACTAACACTAATTTTATAATCTTGATAAAATTAATAAAATTAAAAATTTAAATAAAATTAAAAAAATTTCTTAAATTTTTTTATTTATTAGTCCTATTTTCAAAAAAAATTATTTTTTATCAATAAAATATTTTAATTTATAAATTTATAAAAATTAAACATACTATTCGTAAAAATCATTTAGACTTTATATAAAATAAATTTTGATTTCTGCATTAAAAGATAATAAAATATCATAATATCAAATATTAATGCTCATTTACTTTAAAATTTTGTCTATTTAAATAAGTTTTATATTATCATCTAATTATTTAAATATATAAGTATTTAAAGTTGTATTAAAGAATAAAATTAATATATAATGTATAAGTATAACAATATATTTTTAAATTATATAATTTAAGTTTTCACCAAAATATTTATGATATATACTTCTTTCTTATAAAATTTCAATTTATTAAAATTTTTAAATAATGTTATAAAAAATTATATATAAAAATAATAACAAATATAAAAATATGAATAGAAAGATTGATGATTTGATAAAAAAATTATATATAACTAAAAAAATTGAGAGCAAAAAGTTTTGTACTAATAAGATGGATATTTTAATTGAATTTTTTTTTGTAAATTATTTATTCAAATAGAAGCTTTAAAAAAAATTTAGTACACATAAACGTGAAAAGAAAGGAGAACAAATGGCAATATGGCACATCAGGATAATATATTTACATATATTCATGCAAATAAAGTGAAAATTAAAAAATATATATATATTTTTAAAAAAATAAATCATAAAAAATAGATTATAAATAAATAATATATTTTACATGAAAGTAAATATGATTTTTTTATTTCTTCTTAAAGTTTTATAAAAGAACCTATATTCTAGTCTTACAAAAAGACTTACATTTCTGCTCTAATCTTTTGTTTCCTTTGTAGAGTCTTACAAAAGGACCTATATTCCTCTCTAATTTCTTGATTCTTTCTTGGTTTCTTACAAAAGAACATACAATTTTAGGACTTGTTTGTCTCTGCTTATTAAAATGATTTTACTTTCCGACCCAAAACAATCATCATCATTTACAGCTAAAGCTTCTAGTTGTTCTGGCTCATTAACATCATCAAGAACAACAAGAACTTTCTTTCTCTTAAGTGAATCCTTAATAAAAGTGGGTACCACACTTACCATTTCTATAACCATTTCTATATCTCTAATTTCAATCCCTAAGAGTTTGGAAAAAAAGAGTTTTCTTAAATCATCTAGCCCATTTTTTTCTGATTTTTCCCTGACATTGCGAAGAAAGCAAATATGATCAAATTGATTAGATATTCGACTAACTAGAACTTCAGCTATGGTGGTCTTTCCAATACCACCCATTCCCCAAATTCCTATTATCCGAACATCTTTTGCCTCAATTAGTTTTTCAACAAGTGAATCAATCCCAACTAAGCCCTTAGATTCAACATACGATCTGAGATACAATTTCTTCAGAATTTTGTCAGCGACTTCTTCACATAATTGGGATTCAGGCCTAAAACAATAAGATGAATAGACAATGTAACAAGTCCATGATAATAAATAAAAGAATAGAGAAAGAACATAATTTTAACAACTTGACATCTAACATTGGAGTTACATAACATTGATGAGGGATTAGACAGATCCAATTTTAAGCAAACTACTTTAATATATGCCTAAATGTGTAGCTCATGCCTTATCGAGCATGTTATCTCCTTTTTAAATTGAATTATACTAATTAGTAATATAATAATCAAATAATTCAAACGAGAACTAAATGGAATACCATAACAAAAATTTTTAAAATAAGCATTTTACCAAGTCCTTCCCAAAAATTGAGTGAAGTTTTTATTATCATTTTGGGATTATAAGTTCTTGGCTGGAAAGTTAATTTAAATTTTTCACAATTAATTTTTATGTTATACAGAAGCAAAGCTAAAAAGAGTTACCTATAGTTATTTGAATCCCATCAACATCAGAGGGTTTTGCACAATAGAAAATGGCCCTATTATAGCATAAAATTAAAAGATAGAAATAATGTAGCCGGATGCTAGAAAGGAAAGGTGGGTTCACAAACGTGAAGCGTCCATTATATATCCTTTGTAGCAGTTGTGGAGTCCTCTATAATTTGGGATTTTTATTTTAAAATTTTAAGATCAAGTAACTATATAATCTATAGACACCATTGTTCTCTCATCATACACAATCATTGAAATCATTAAATTTCAATTTAATAAAATTATAATTGGCTTCAAAATTATAAAATTTCAGATCTAAATTCAATCGAATCTTTAATAATAATAATAATAATAATAATAATAATAATAATAATACACACAAAAACATTCACACAATATTCAGAATTTGTGTTTTATTGGATAAAATATTTGTAATTGTCCTTCATTTATTAATTAAGTTTTCATTAGGAGATATAATAATTGAAATAAAGTTTAATTTGCTCCCTGTATTTATTAGGGATGTCCAATTTAATCCATTTTTAATTTTATCTAATTTAACTCAATTTTTTTTTTAATTTGTCCTTTATTTATTAATTAAGTTCTTACTAGGATATATAATTATAAACAAAGTTAATGATGAATTTGGACAGAGGAACTACTCTGTTAAGGAAATCAAACTTTAAAAAAGTAGAGATTGACCTATGTTTTTTTAACATATTTTAGGGACTAATTTATAAATTACTCTTAGATTTAATTGTTATTGTCATTTAACTATCTAAAGGACCCACGTTAATTATCTTGCCAATACTGAAAATAATTACCTGTCGATGCTGGGAAATCCAGATAGATTTGTAAATGTGGGTACCACAGTTTGTGTAAAACAGAGCTTTAATGATTCTCTGTTGATCAATGCATTTATATATACATGAGTACATGGTTGTTATAAAGTTCTTATCTAGTAGTTACAAAGAGATAACAATGAATTTCAAGTAGATGAGTATCCGGTATACATGGGATAATGATTGTAGGTAGATGAGTATCCGGTATACATGGGATAATGTTATTATCCTTCATCAAGATTGCCTGCTTCCGTCAAAGCAATGCTCCACTTCTCCACAACGTCTAAGTTGTGCTTAAATTTTTCTTTAACTTTCCCAAATGCTTCTCCAAATTTCCCGGTCTGTTTTCTAACATCAGAAGGATCTACATTGTAGAAAATGGGAAAGACCCGTAGGCCCATTCTTTCCTTTCAGTCAATTATCTTCACCAGTTCATCTAGACACCACCGAGAGGACGCATAATTTTCTGAGAAAATTACTACAGAAATCTTGGATTCTTCAATCACTTCCATGAGCGCTGGCGAGATCTCTTCTCCTCTCTCAAGAACATCGTCTTTGAATGTCTTAATATTTTTCCCCCTTAAAGCCCTGTGAAGATGATCAGCAAAATTGTCACGAGTATCAGTTCCCCTAAAACTAAGGAAAACATCATAGGTAGTTTTAGAGGAGAAGGCTAAAGATGAAGTAGAAGCCATATTTGACAAGCAGGTTTTGTTTGGTAGGAAAGAAAATAGAGGAATTGCAGAGAAAGCTATAAAAGAATGGTAAACTTGGGCGAAGGCTTTATAGTTGATCAGAATCAAACCACCTATAAGATTTTGTATATTCGAGGAAACTACAATGAACCCACCATTTTCTTTCACCTATAAGATTTACTACTACTTGGACCACACGCGGAAATGTACCTTCAATTATCAGATTAGATTTACACGAGATTGTTTTATCTCAAATAATTTATGTAATGTAACTCGTTGGAAGTTTCAATAAGAATTATGAATACAGAATATTGACATTTAAGATAATTAGAAATAAATGAGTTTTCTGTCATTAGGGCAATTCGAGGAAGCTTCAATGGGCAATGCACGAAGCTACCATTTTCCACGCAATCACTATTCTTGCTCTTTCACCTGATGCTGCATAGCATTTTCCTAGGCATACACCCTTTTCTACTACTTGGACCTCACGCCCAAATCAACCCATTATACAATATTAATTTTGTAAATTTAATATTATTATATATATTTATGAGATTTTTTTAACTAAAAATAATATTTACTAAATACTAAAAATGATTTACTAAAAAAATCGTTAAGTCCACATGAATTTTCCTTACCATGAATTATTGCTTCTCTTAATGCTGATGGAACCGAAAGGGAACTGAGAGACACTAGTTTTTTAAAGCAGCTCTTCTTTAATTTACTGACTTGACTTCACCTTTGCAGTCTTCTGTCAATTAAATAATTCCATCAAGCTAGTGTGTGCCTGTAAAGGGAAACACAAAGTTCAACAAACCGCAGCAATTGGCAAGGCTCCTCTGTGCAATGGGCCACAACCTCACTCCATGAGCTGAAAGCTAAATAACCTTTTTCACAATTCTTCTATTTATATGTGTTAATTCGCTCAATCCTAATCTGATTAGGAGTCTCACTCAATTTAGGAATAACACTAAAAATAAGAGTTCTACTCTATATAGGAAATATTCCTCTATCCTATTGAGGAATATTTCTCCCACTTAAATTAGAAAAAAATCTCTCCAAATCCTAATAGATTTTGAATCATAATTCTAATAGATTTCTTTTTGGAGTCTTGTTATACTCTCTTCTAGCTTCTTGATTCTTTTACAGTCTTACAAAAATATTCACATTCCTACTCTAATTTCTTAATTCACTTCGCTCTAATTTCTTAATTTTTTCTTAGAATCTTAGAAAAAGACCTACACTCCTACTCTAATTCATTGGTTCCTTTTTGGAGTTTTTTAGTTGGACTGTAAAGTGAATCAATGTGGGTGATGGATCCTTATATGAGATTGTGTTATCAACACGATTAAAATTTTAAAATATAATCAATGAATGTGGTATTAAAATTATTATTTTAAGATTATAAGTTCTTTAATTTAAATTTCAATGGAAATTAATTAAAAAATTAATAATTAATAATTTTTTATTTATTTGAGGGAAGATGGCATTGTAATTTATTAGTTGCATATAAAAATAAATAAAATGATAATTTATTAAAAAAAATTAAGAAATGAGATCTTCGTTAGTTTTATAAATAAAATGACTCGGAAAGAAATAGTAGAATGTCCACTTGACCCACAAATTTGCTTCTTATTTCTCTCTTGATTCATTTCTTAGCATAAGAATAATATATAAAATTTCAAATTTCAATTCAATCAAAACAATAATAATAATAATAATAATAATAACAACAACAATAATAAATAAACACAAAAAATTCAAAAAATATTATGAATTTCTGCTTTATTTACAAAAGTGAATTTTAATTGTCCTTCATTTGTGATTCCCTGCTTCATCCTTGTAATTCCTTTGTAGCTTCCAAGAATTTTCTTTTGTTTTTTTTGTTGAATTATAGACTTTTGAAGGCCCCCCTCACCCACACTTTGCTTATTTATTTATTTAAGAATAAGACTTTCATTGAAAAACTGAGACAGATCATGGTCCACAAAACCCATTTGCTTTTTGATTTGATGATCATTAGTTTCTTTCTTTTTCTTTTTGACCAGAGGCGCAACACTCCTGCTTGGTTCCTTCTTGGAACACTCCTGCTAATTCCTAAAGTATTGTAAAGTGAACCTGCGTGGGCGATGGGTCTCTTTATACGAAATTGTGTTATCAATGCTATTAAAATTTTAAAATACACCACCATTAAATAATTACTTGAATAGAGTTATAAATTAATTAATTGTAACATAGATAGCTAGTATGTGTAAGGAACTATTGACCTACAAGACGGAAAATAGTGAAATGGGCAAGAAGACATAATTAAATTTAATAATAACAAATTATCCTTTATTTTAATTGGTTAAAAAAATATAAGTATTTATTATTATTTAAATTTTTTGTAATTTAGATGACTAGTTTGATTTTTTATTTAAATTTAAATTCCATTATATTAAGCAATATAATTCTATTACAAAATTATTTTAATCCAATCAAATAAAATAAAAAATTTTATACAATTAATGAGAAATACTAATTTAATATTTATATAAAGGACTCTTATATAAATAAAACTTTATTTTTCAAAAAGTAACGTTTTTTCTTTTCATAAGTAAAAGACATTATTTTTCTAATTATTTTTTTAGAGAATTTAATATAATTTTTTTTGTTATTTATCTCATTATATAAATTTAAATAATATAAGTAACATTCTTAAAGCAGCTACAATTAAGAATCCCGTATATAAGCTTTTGTTGTTATTATTATATAATTCTAATTATAATAAAAATTTAAATAAATAAAAATATAAAATTTTGTCTTTTCAATTTTAACTAAACTTTTTAATTTTATCAATTTAACCACAAACTTTCATATACTAATTTCAATTTTAACAATTAGTTTAATTGGATTATTTCATTAACAAAAGTAATTCAAATATTTACCTATATTAATGTTAGCCAATTTTTTTTTATAACAATTTTAATTAACATTTATTCTCAAATCAATGAGAATATTATTTTAATTAATTTCTCTATCATTTTAAAAATTATAATTACATTTATTTTATTTTGATTACATTATTTATTTATATTTTATGTTTAATTTTATTTTTTTTTAATTTGAAATAAAATAATGAAAAAGATGTAAATTAAAACTATAAATAGAAAGGGAGAGAAAAATAAAAATTAAGTTAATAATATTAGATTTATTATTTATTTATTATATTTTTTTTAGTTCATTGAAATTAATGAAAATACTAAGGTGAGTGAATAAATTATTAAATTTAAAAAGAGAAGCTAAAATTGATAATAAATAAAAAAATTTGAATAATTTCTATCAATTAATAAATTTAACTGTTTTTAATTAAATTTTTTGATAAAATTAAAAACAATTAGAAAGATTTATAATTAAATTGATAAAATTAAAAATTTGGCTAAAATTAATAATTGACATAAAGTTTTTTTTTTTTCATTTAACCAAATAAAATCATACATTACCAACTAGATTACAAACTAATTTATTACTTGTTAAAATTGCCGACTAAAGTTTTAATAGTTAATTGGTGGCCAAATTGTACAAAACAAGAGAATTAATGACCATTTATTGGTAATTACTGACTAATACGTTTTAGTCAATAATTACCGACTAAATAAATAATGAGTAATTTTTTACATTAATTTTTATTTTAAATAATATAATTTTAAATTAAAATAATGAACAATGATATTTTTAATTTTTAAAAAATAAATTACCAACTAAATAAATGGTAGTTAATTTTTTTAAATAATTTTATTTTAAATAATATAATATTAAAATAAAATACATACCATACAATTTGGTTGGTATTTTTTTTATAATTTTTAATTAATTATTGAAAATTAAAATGGTTAATATTTTTTTTGGTAATTTCTTTTAAAAATTTTCAAATTAGTATTAATTCTATTATCGACTTGAAAGTTAAAAATTCATTAAAAATACTAATATTATCCATGTAATAATAATAATAATAATAATAATAATAATAATAATAATAATAATAATAATAATAATAATATCCAAGAAAGGAATAGGCTTAAAACAATATTACATGAATTAGTACTATATTAGAGAACATTTCTCTAGTTAAAAGATCATCATAAAGGAGAAGTAAAATAGGGACTAATTAAAATGTATTCTCTCTTCGTTCTACTTAACTTAAAGCCCTTTAACTTTAACGTACTTTTCCAAAGCTCTAGCTTTCTATTGACTCCTTCTCGCATCTTATCTGTCAGAACTATATCATTCGCAAACATCATACACTAAGGGATACTCTCTTGTATATGTTTCGTAAATTGAGGATAAGTTAAGAGAATGGAGATTAAGATGGTTTGGTCATATGAAGCGTAGACATACGGAGACTCCAGTTAGATAAGTAGAGTATATTAGGTTAGATGATAGAAAGAAAAGAAGGGATAGGCCTAAACTGACCTGGAGGAAAGTAGTACAACATGACCTAGAAGCATTATATATTTTCGAGGATTTAACCCAAAATCGTTTAGAGTGAAAAACGAGAATCCATATAGCCGACTCCAAATTTTTTGAATAAAGGCTTAGTTGAGTTGAGTTGAGTTGAAGATTACTTTTCATAAATGCTTAAATATACAACTTCATGTACAACCATGCATCAATCTTAGAGGAATGATAGAAGATGAAGTACAAGCCATCTGATAAGTATGTTGACCTGTTTCGTTTGGTAGAAAAGAAACGTTAAATATATATGAATTTTCCTTATCATGCAGATGAATTCATACTTCTTTTAATGCATATGCTTCTTCTAAACCAACTTTGCTTCTTTTATTGACTTAACTTCAGCTCTGCAAGTCTTTTGTCAATTAGTCTATTCCACCAGAAAGAATCCTAATTATTAGTGAACAAAGTCAGCTAAAATTTAGACTCTCTTGCTGCAAAAAATTGCAGCTCAATTCTTTTAATTGACAATGTATTACTACGGTGCTCTATTTGAGATATTATTGATAAAATCACGGTAATGCTTTGTTTCACTTTTCAGTTACAAGGGAACTTTGTTATTCAGAGCTCCTGCATCGTTCAATTAGAAGATTAACCAATCTTAACAGGCTAACACTAATTGACTAATGAATTTTAAAGGGAAGTGATGTTAATGCAAGAGTCAATTTTAGTTTTCAACTTTCAAGATCAGCGTATGCACAAACACTTTTAACTATTATTGCTCTTTGTTATTAATTCGTTATGTTTTTCATGGATTCGAATTGTGACCCAACCCAAAAGTTTTGCGTTGCGACCTGATTGAGTTAAAAAGTGAAATCTGTGATGGTAGCAGAGGGTTTGAAAGTTCTAATTGATTATATCTTGCTCTCTTTTCGTCATAATTGAACTTTTTCTCTGTTTTGTCTGTGGACGTAAACCTTACGATTGAACCACATTAAATCCTGTATTATTCTTCTTCTCTTTTCTATACTGTGTGATTGTGCGATTTGTGTGTGCGCCTTAAATTTGCGTGCCTGATATAACATAATTTTCATACAAATTCATTGAAACCATCTCACATGCAGTAATTTGTCTAAAGTGAGTTACAGTTAGGATGATGATGATGACGATAATAATAATAATAATAATAATAATAATAATAATAATAATAATAATAATTCATAGAAAATATACATACCTATATTTAATGATCCACGCAAGAAATTGACTATGAATGTGAATATTATATTGATAAATATACAAACATAGCTAATGGTAATACTATATCATGCAGAGCATTCATATAAATCACAGGGTTTATCATAGAATGGTGGAAGCTAGAGGACCTAGAGAGTAATGAAAAGCGTTTCTATGTGAATAACGTCAATTAGAAGATAAGAAGTATATTAAAGTTGTTTCTTTTTGTCACTTTGCTATGATAAGAAGATACTAATTTCGTAACAGGTGTGTCGGATACACTTGAAAGCAGAGCTCCTATACACACACATCTTTGGATATGAAAATACAAATTAAAATTTCACAATAATTTTTGTTCAAAATTCATTCAAACTATTGTATCCATGCACATATCAGTGAATCATCAAAGACAAAAAGCAGCCAAAATTTCAAGGAATTGTAGAAGTTTTTGATATACCCACCAAGAAAGAAAATCACATTTGACATGAAAATTTCACTGTGTATATATAATGCCAAAATTTTCTGTGGTTTGATATTCAATGAGCAGCTCGTTCACTTGAATATATATAATGAATATGCAAATTGAATACTTTGCAATCTAAGATCATGGGTTCAAATCATAAAATGTTGAATTATGTACTTCAGAAAAAAAATGTCAACATGTCTCACATCCAAACATAGCCTTACAATTTTAAAAGCTAGTTTCATATCTTCTCTATACTTGAGGCAACGTGTGGCTAATGCTATTGAAAGCGCCACCTAAGAACAAATAACAGAAGACATGGTAAGAATTCAATGATTGTAATATTTATTAGTGTCAAAAACAAGGGGAATTTGGGGGTTGACATACAATCACTTTGGTACAAGTGTTCACTTTACTCTTTTAGGTTGTGGTTGTTCTTCTTCCGCATAATCAGATTTGCCATCTGCAATGATAGTAATGCAATCCAAGGGGAAGGATTTTTCCCTGCTTCTCTTCTTATTAGTGTCTGTTTCCATCGCTTGTAGGAACTCTGGCTTGGTTGCTCCATATTGTAATAAGAACTTCCTTTGTTTTATGCTTGCATTGCATTGTGCTGTTCATCTTTGGAATACAATAGTTGGATCCCACACATTTTCACCTTTAACATTTGCGCACTTTTGAATTCTGGCAACTTATCCAATACTCATTATTTGTACTACCCTAGTGTGCTGGCACTTTCTCTTTATTAAAGTGATTCTTTTGAATTACAAGTGGACTGTAAGATTGTAACACCCTAGGCAAATTCCACATCGGCAAAACATGGGAGAGATGCTGGGTTTATAAGTTGGTAGTTTGTAACCCCTAGTGACGCGTTTTAAAATCGTGAGGGCTTTCGCCCAGAGCGGACAATATCACTAGTGGGCCAGGCCATTACATTTGTGGTATCAGGGCCGTTACATTTATGGTTCTTGAACCGCCGATTTAGGTTCAGAGAAATATTAAACCTGAATCGAACCGCTAAGAGATGGTTTGAAGGGTGGTTTGTCAACCGCCAATTCTGGTTTGAGCCCCGGTTTAAAACGGTTTAATAGGCGATTTAGAGTTGGGCGGTTTGGAGCAGTTCAAGAGGCGGTTTAGGGTGGTTCGGGGGATGGTTTAGGATGGTTTGATCAAAAATGGGAGAAAAAAATTTGGTAAAATAAATATTTCAAAAAAAAAAAGAAAAGAAGAAAATGATATTATTTGTATTTGTAATAAAAATTAATAAGAAATGTGTAGAGTTAATTTAAAAAAATTATAGAAATGAAAAGAGATTAAATTAATTTTAGTTAAAAAAAAAAAAAAGGAAGAAGGGCTTGAACTTAATTTTGTAGAAATTGAGTTGCTTACGTATCCTCTTGGAGTTTAGTGGAATCAAAGCCCACGTAGTTCTCTTACCTTCTATTTAGAGTTAGATAACCCCCTTACCATAATCACTTCCACAACCGCTCGATTCCGTTGTTGTTCCATCGGTTCCTATGTCATATAAATCTTCATTTTCTTCACGTGTGATCTCTTGTTGCCTTAAGGCTGCCTTAATCCAATCATCTAAACATGTTTGAGCTTCTAATGATTCAGGAACCATATTAAATCGTGTCTCATCTAATATACTACCCCCTGCACTAAAAGCTTGTTCAACTGCAACTGTGGAGACTGGTGCTGCTAAAATTTGTTTAGCAATTAGTGCAAGGGTAGGAAAAGTATTTGTATGTCGACGCCACCAATCAAGTACTGGAAATTCTTTACCTGCACTACTATCACCAAACTAAAAAATAGTGGTTAAATAAATATCAAATTCAGAATTATTACCAAGGGATCCTCTAGGCCTTTTTTGCCTTTGTAATAAGGCATGATCACCCATGCTTATTCTAGAGGTTGGCTCATTCTGAACTTGACTAGAAGGCTGAGATTGAAAAACTAATTGTTGACTAGAAGAACAAAATTCACTATATAAATCAAAAATTAATTTTCTAATTTCAACAATTGTTGCATGAACATCAAAATCAATCTCATCATCAAGATTTAAACATGAATAATAAAGAGACAAATAATCATTTAAACCATCTAATTTACATCTAGGATCAAAAACACAAGCAACAAGATAAAGTGGAGGAATATTTTTGAAATAATTCAACCATTTTTTTTTCATGTTAGAAATGCAATCTTTTAAATTAGCATCATTTTCATGGTCTTGCAATGCACCAATAATATTAAGACATTCAATCATAAATAAATGAGATGTAGGATAATAAACACCACTCAATGTATATGTAGCATCATTAAAAACTTTTAAAATATCCAAAAGTTTTGTACAAATATCCCAATTTTATGGATATAGTTGAACTTGTGGCACATTATTGCTAATAAAATGTGCACAATAAATCTCTATATCCAAATGACTCGTTTAGTAATTCATATGTTGAATTCCAACGGGTGCCAACGGGTGGGAACATCTCTTGGAAATCTTTTTGGTCTTTTATTATTTATTTTACAAAATTTAGCCTATTCTTTCATAATTTGAGGATGTCCCCATAAAAATGAAATTGTTTTTTTGATGAGAGAAATAAATTCATCTAGGGTTCTTAAACTTTCTTGCACACACAAATTTAATATATGACATGCACACCTAATATGAAAAAATTTTCCCCCAAAATTGGTTTGGCAAATTTTTTAAGGTCATTAATTGAAGCAGAATTTGCAGCAGGATTATCAAAACCAATTGAAAAATTTTATAAACTAATCTATATTCTTCTAAAATATTTTTAATCATCCTATAAATATTATCAGCAGTATGTCTCTCATCAAAAACATGAAATGCAATTATTCTTTTTTGCATGATCCAATCATCACTAATCCAATGACATGTTATGCCCATATATGAATGCATTTACCAATGATCACTCTAAATATCACTACAAATGGAAACTTGTGCACTCATATTTAAAAAAATTTCTTGTAATTCTTTTTTTCCTTTTTTAAATAAAGAAAAAACATTCTGTTTCAAAGTATTTCTAGGAATATGTTTTGTATTAGGATTTAAAGCATTTTAACAATAATTAATAAAATCAAGTTTTTCACCAAAATTAAATGATAAATGCTCAACACAAATCATTTTTGCTAATTCCTCTTTATTTTTTTGATCAGAATATTGAAATAAAGATTGAGATTTAGAATCTGTGTACCAAGATATTTGAATTTGAGACTTATCATACCCAATTTTGGTCGGATGCTTTTGCTCCAAATGCCTCTTGAATGTGCCATATCCACCTCCCATTTTGAACTTGTAGACTTGGCCACAGTAATTGCAAACTATATCAAATGTATTTTCAAATCTTCATTTTTTTGTAAAGTGGACTTTGAAAATATTGAATGTGAGTGCTTTTTTTGCTTCTTCTTTCTCAACTTGTTGATTTTGGCTTTCTTGAGTGTGGTAGAATAACTCTTGAACTTCAACATCATTATCATCATCCCCGATTTGCTCCATTATGTTGTATAAATCAACTGCAGTAAGCTCATTTGGATTTGGATATGTTGATTCACCAACCTTACTTTTCCCCTTGCTACTTGATGAACTTCCAAATCCACTACTTGATATTTTCTCAAAAAAAATAAAAAAGGTATGATACTATGATAAAATTTGAAAAAAAAAATAGTGTAGAGATAACAAAAAAATAGAAGGTACTAGAAATTTGAAAAAAGAAGTGTAGAAGATAACAAAAAAAAATTAGAAATTTGCAAACAAAAAAAATAGTGTAAAATTTTAAATTAAAAAGTAGAGATAGTGGAAATTTTTATGAGTATATAAAAAAATAGAGTAATAAAGAAAATATTAAATTTTAATGATAGTATAAAAAAATAATAATAGAGTTATTGAATAAAATAATGGGATATAAGAAATTTTTATGTGTAAAAAAAAAATAAAGTGTAAAAATTTAGAGAATATTGAGAATTAAAGAGAGATTTGAGAATAATTATGTAGAGAATTTGAGAGATTTGAGAGAATTTAAGAGTTGTGTAAATGAATTAAGTGGATGAATTGGGGCACTTATAGAGTTTTTATAAATTTTTTATTTCTAAAATTATCCCCAAAAAGTAACTACTTTTTTACTGTTATTAGGGACTAAAGGGTAATTTTACAATTAAAAAAAAACTGTAACAGAAAATATTTTTACCGTTTGAGATTAAAAAAATAAAAACAATTGATTTTGAAATTTAATAAATGATTATAAATTTAAAAAAAAAAAGAAATGACATTTGAATGGACATTAGCAGGCTGCATGGATAGGCTGCTGTGGAGTGCTAGGCCTGCGCAGGAGTAGGTGGGCACTGGGCTGCACTGCTGCAGTGTGTACTCTGCACGTTTTAATGGAACCACCGGTTCGATTCGATTTCAAACAAACAGTTTTAATTCGAATCAAATCGATGATTTTAATTCGAATCAAATCGACGGTTCAACGGTTTTATAATATCTTGAATCTGAACCAAACCATGGAGGAACGATTTAGGTTCGGTTTAATAACGGTTTCAATTTTGACCGGTTTTGGTCTGGATTTGATCAGTCCGGTTTCGGTTCGATTCCGGTTCCAAACCGGACCGTGGCCACCACTACGCCCAACTCAACCCATTATAAAATATTAATTTTATAAGTTTAATATTATTACATATCTTTATGAGATATTTTCTAAATGAAAATAATATTTACTAAACACTAAAAATGATTTACCAATTGAATTAATAAAAATACTATTTAATTTAAAAAAAGGAATATATATATTAGCGTGTAAAATATTACTTTATAAATTTATAAAAATTAAAATATCATTCATAAAAATCATTTAGACTTTATTTCGAAAATTAACCACTTAATATAAAATAAATTTATTTTTATATTATCATAAATCATATTTAAATGCTCATTTACTTCAAAATTTTATATATTTAAATAAGTTTATATAAATATTAAAAGTTGTATTAAAGAAAAAAATTATTGTACAATATATTTTTAAATTATATAACTTAAATTTTTCATCAACGCATTTATGATATATACTTTTCTGTTATAAAATTTCAATTCATTAAATTTTTTAATTAATATATACAAAATTATATGTAAAAATTAATAACAAATATGAAATTATGAATAGGAGAATTTATGCAATAATAAAAAAATTGGGAGAAAAAGTATTGTACTAATAAGACAGATATTTTGAAAAACAAAAATAAAAGATATTATTGATAAATAATAATACATATTGTTACTTAATTATATATTACTAGAATATAATGAAGTGTTTTTTTTGTCTATATAGTTTTTTTTTTAATTTAAATCTTTACTTTATTTTTCTTAATTTTGTTGTATTATCATATTTTCCCTGAAGAAAATTTTCTATTTGTTTCAATATTTATTTATTAATTAATTAATATGTAATTTTTTCCAAAATTGCATATAAAAAAATTAAATAATGAATACAGACAAATAAGTACAGACAACAAGCAATGCAGGTTATATATATTATATTAAACTATATTATATTAACATAAAATAATAATAATTATTTTTCCATTTTATTATCTTTTACACAATAAATTATGTAAAGTCTTTTTAAAAAAAGTAAAAACCAAATATGATTATGTGAAAATTTAATTAAATTCTGTTCTTACAAATTATTTATTCAAAATGAAGCCTTAAAAAGTTAATATATATTAAAGTGTAAAGGAAGGGGAATAAATGGCAATATGGCACATTAGATAATATATTTACATATATTCATGCAAATAAAAAGAGAATTACAAAAAAATATATATATCTTTTTTAAAAAATAAATCATAAAAAATATATTATGAACAAATGATATATTTTACATGAAAGTAATATGATTTTTTGATTCCTTCTTAGAGTGTTACAAGAGGACCTAAGCTCCTATCCTACAAAAGGACCTAAACTCCTGTTCTAATTTTTTATTTACTTCTTGGGGTCTTACCAAAGGTTCTATATTCCTCTCTAATTTCATGGTTTTTCTTGGTTTCTTACAAAAGGATCTAGAATTCCTTCTAATTTCTTAGTTCCTTCTTGAAAGCTTACAAAAGAAACTACACTCATCATCTAATTTCTTAGTTCCTTTTTAGAATCTTACAAATGAATCTATACTTTTGCTCTAATTTTTTTTTTTATTATCCATAATTTTTTTTTTCGTTCCCTCTTAGAGTCCTACAAAAAGGACCTATACTCATGCTGTAATTTCTTGGTTCCTTATTGAAGTTTTAAAAAAAAAACCTGCATTCACACTCTAATTTCTTGGTTTCTTTTTGAAGTCTTACAAAAGGATTTGTACTCTTGCTTTAATTTCTTAGTTACTTCTTAAGAGTCTTAAGAGTAGAATTGTAAAATGAATCCAAATAGGTGATGAATCTTCACATGAGATTGCGTTATCAATGCAATTAACTATACTAACCTAGGCCTTGTATCTTCTTCAGATTTTTTTTTCTACCTTGTTTTAAAAACCAACGAGAAAAGGTAAATATGTGAAAGGGCCAATGAATTTTTGTGCTGTGATTATATACTGTTGCTTCCAGCAAGTTTGAATGAGAATAATATGTAAATGCGGAATACTGATACAAGTAGATAATTAGAAATTGTCAAGTTTTCCTTTGCAAAGTAGACGAATGAATTCCCTTGCAAGGTAGACGAATGAAACTAAAAAGAAAAAAATTGAAATACTTTAACTGGGTAGGACAGGTGAATTCACAAACTTGAGATGCTCATTATATCTCATTTGTGGCAATTGTAGCATATATATAAACAAAAGGAAATTGCATTAAGATAAATTATCGTAAGAAATCACGAGTGACAAGACCTCACTTCTGGAGATTAAACTAAAAACTAATTATATGTTAAGCAATGGACAACAGTGCAGGAAAGCAATGGACAACAGTGCAGGAAAGCAATGGACAACAGTGCAGGAACCCACTCCCGGAGATTTGACAAAAAAACTAAATTGTATGTGTTGAGCAATGGACGAGTAAAAGAAATAGAGCAGAATTAATTAAGAAGAAAATTTACAATCAGTGACAATAGAATCAAAATAAGAGAGATCAGGCTGATTGGAGTGGAAAGCTTGTACCAACAGCAAAGAATCAGACTCTAAAATTACATTGCGAAAGCCATTGTAAGTACGTGTGCTACACCATACGCCTGATTATCAAACAATCAAAGCTCCTCCAATAAAATCGAAGCATCTTCAAAGGAATCTCAGGGACTGCATCCAGAAAGGCACAAATCAAAAAATATCCACATTCGATGTTTAATATCTTTGATGTATCTAAAACCACCTGCATGATACAAAGCAGGCAGAAAGGTCACAGGCAAGAAATATATTAGCGCTTCAAAAATCTGATAATCTCAATTCTTGACCTGATTAAGCATTGACCACGAGCCTCATGCATCATCAAGGAACAATAATGAAACTAAAAATAAAAAGTAAATACTTCCCTCAATGAGCGAAAAACAATACATCAATATTAACCCCGCTAATTCTGAACTTAAAATAAGATTAAAATTACAGAAGCACATATAATATTTGCTTCATCCACATTGCAACTATTATTATCAGTTTGCAGGTTTTATTTTTTATATATGATAAAAATTTGCAACAGATATAAATTTCCCTCATATGCAAATGCACCAAAATTACAGTGTAATTATAGCATGTTCTCATTTTTAAACATTCACAACATGGCAGTGATCTTATTATAGAAAACAACAACAATTGTTGCATTTTACGCACCTGCAAGCATTTAAGATGGACAAAATTTCCTGCTTGCCACTGTAATTTTCTTGAGTTCCCTTGTGACAACATTAGGCTTGATTCCCTACTTAGTCATCTCATCAAATAAAGTTACAGCAGATTTCACTAATCCATTCTTGCACAGGGCATCTATAACATCAGTATAAGGAATAACATCAGCATTCAATCAAGGTTGAATAAGTTAATAAACTAGGTGATATGCATGCCTCTTTCATCAATCATACTAAGAGCTTCTTGGAGATGGAGAGCTTCAGCGATTTTCGGATCATGTGGACCAAGAAGCTCAATTTAGCAAGTCTTAATCAGCTGTCCTCTCTAATCACAAAGAACCCAACCCGCTCAATTTGGTTATGATCCGGACGGGGAGAAGCTTCTGTATTGCATTTCAAGAATCTCGAAGCAGGCTTGGGCCATTTCAACAAATCAGCCACAGAAACTGTTGAAGAGTAGTCAAAATGGGCTGGATGGTCACTAACTTTGGCAGCTAACCACTAATGCAAGAAGGAGGAAGCAGAGCTTGTAATCTGATTAGCATTCCAAAGCACTTCGTTCCTGTTCTTCTGTGAGGAAACTCAATTATAGTCACACGAATAGGCTCGCAACCTGAGTTAACACAAAGTCACTATCACTGCATCTTCTGTGAGGAAACTCAATATCTCATTTGGAGGATCAGACCAGAATTGAACACCATGAGCTACAGAATGCAATTTCACATAAGAGCCTTAATTTCAATGCCACAAGTTTCAATGTCTTAAAGAATCAGCAGTAAAATTCTTCTCCTGAAAACATAAACTAAGTACACTCCATCAAGAAAGGAAATCATGCTAGAGATGAAACTTTAGCTAAAAAAAGTTGAATATACATACACATATTTCATGATCCATGCAAGAAATTGAATATGAATGTGAATAAAAAGGATTTTAAAATGGTGGAAACTAGAGTTTATCATAAATTGCAGAGCATTTTCATAAATTATAGAGCCTTCTATGCTGATGGTGTCAATAAATTAGAAGATCAAAATTTTATTAAAGGAAAAATTATTTCTTTATGTCACTTTGCTAGGAGGTGAAGAAACTAATTTAGTTATAGGCGTGTGGGATACACTAGAAAGCAAAGCCCCGATACATACATAGATCTCTAGATATGAATATGCAAATTAATATTTCATAATAATTTTTGTTCAAAATTTATTCAAATAATTGTATCCATACCCATAAGCGCAATTAATGGCGTTAGCCCTTTTCTCTCGATTTGTTAATGATGCGATAATTCAATAATAGATTTATCATGAAATTTTCTTCAATCCTTGAATTGAAAAAGCACAAAAAACAGGTTGCTAAATTGTAATTTCCCCAAAAATTTAACAACAAATACATCTTAATTAAATTTCTTTTTAGAGCTAAATTGGATTTGAAATGGAATAATTGTCTCTATATTCATTAAAATATCTTTTTTTTTTTTAAATATGATACTGCATATGGATGATCGGAATTCTTAGACTAAAAATATCTTAATTAAGCTACACTAGCATTGTAGGATGATTAGAAAAAAAATATTATTTATCATAAAGACAAATATAATTGAATTAATCTGGACGCTATTTATTATGAACTCCATACCATCCAAATCCATTTGAAAAAATAAAAAATCTTTATTCTCCTATACCATTCGGTGAACTCCATACCATCCATATCCATGTGAAGATTATTTGTCAATAAGTTTTAATGTCTATAAATTATTTTTAGGAATATAAGGAACAGTGATATTGAAATTATCTTAAGGACTTCAATCAAGCCAAAAGGAAAGAAAAAAACAAACAAACAAACAAACAAACAACACCACTGATGGGGAGCATAGGGAAAAAAGGGACAACAATGATGGTGAGCATTAGTGATCAGCAAAAGCAGAACCTGAGATTTGGCGAATGATTGAACGGTTTTGCAACTAACAGCAGGAATTACACGACTGAATTATTTATTAAAATTTGTCATCCATCCTTATGTTAAAACCACCTTTCTCCAGCCCATATGTCAATTATTCAACAAATTCCGAAATAAATCACTTTGCAATTAGGACAAATAGAACACAGATTTAGCAATCAAATAAATTGGTTTACTAATCAAGAAGTTGATGATTTTAGCTTCATAAACAGAGCAATTCATAATCCCATTGAATTAATGCACCAAATGAAAAATCATGGCTAGAGGGTATGATTCAAATGGATTTGGCCAAGAGCACTAAAATATAATAATCAGAGATAGGTCCTCAAAGAGTCCAATAAAAATCAAAGAGAAGTTAAAAGAAAATGCAATATGAATTTTTTTTTTCTTTCTTTTTTGTGTATCCTTGCCCTAAAAGATCTTAAAAGAAGGCACACACTCCCTTCAAAGTTGGTTTTGATGAAAGAAGTGCTATATAAAATCATTTAACGGCTGCCTAAAGGAAGGTTTATAATTAAATAGCTAGCAGAAGGATTGGAATCTTTATCAAAGGGAAAAAAAAATACAAACCCAAGATTTTTTACTTGTTTTTTCTTTAACTACTGTACAAAGCAAAGGACTAGATTTTTGTTTCTAAGGTGACACAAACCCAGGAGCTGCTTCCACTTGGCAATTCAATCTTTCCCCACTTACCAACTTAATCTCAGAAAGAGTGTTAGAAAATTTTGATGGTACTATGAGCTCAACTAGCATAACCACCAAGAGAAAAATCACAAAGCACTATATTGAAACTTACTTGAGGAGGCAACAACCTTAACAAGTGCCAAAATGGGTTTGTGAGTTTATTTTTCCCCTCCATTTTCAGCCAACAAAAATTTTCCACGGAAGAGGGTAAAGCATAATAAACATACACTAACATTCTCTAATGGTAAGAAGAGATCTATATGATAAACAATAACATGGACAAACATTGAAAGAAACATCACAGTACAGGCATGTACACAAATTTAAATACTGCATGCGCATAGGAGGAGCAAGGAAGAGCAGAGTCAAGGAATCTACTATGTGTATAAAACTCCTTTCTTCTAAATGCGTAATATTATGACTATGGACAGTTGGACAATAACTGAGGTGTTATTGGTGCCAGCTACAAATTTTAAAAAATTTATAATTGTAGACAAATTGCCTGCAAAGAGATAATGTAATTTTCTCTCAAAGTGGTGATGCAACAAAAATAGAAAAAAGTCAAACAAAAGGTGGAGGCTGCACCAACAGAAGAAAGTAACATTGACATGTGGGTTCAATCATATACAACATAGTGAATGTTCAGCATAATATATTTTGCAGATTTTAAATAACAGAAACAGATTCAAATGCCTAAGTTTCTGCAACTAGTGATTCAAATTTCTTTTGAGAAGCAGATTTTTACAAATTAAATTTCAAAACAAAACAAATCCAACATTAATAAGCACAAGAATCGAAACAAATCAAACACAAATCTTTAGATTTCAAAGAAAATCGAACACTACAGATCAAAATAAATTACCAATATCATCCAAAAATAACAAAATCACAAGAGATAGAGAAGGGTTGGTATCGGAAACGACTCTGGAAACGTATTGGCTAGATGGAGAAGGCCGGGGTTGGCGTGGAGTGAGTCCGGAAGACGCCACTGAAGTCGCCAGATCAGAAAGTTGATGCCCAAAACAAATGAGACTCGACAGATCAGAAAGTTGATGCTCAGATTTGGAAGACGTCGACGCAGCTTGCTGGTGGTGATAGGGACAAAAGAGCCAAGATCACAGATAGAATGCGAATTAGAGACGTATGCGAAGATGGAGGAATGTCTGCCGTCTATTGGGAGGTGTTTTTTAATTTAATAATCGAACTAAATCAAAGAGATCTTTGTTATTTGCTTCTTAATTTGATTTGATGATCTTTCTTCCTTTTTAATCAGAGGTTCGCCACAATCTTCTGCTCTAATTTCTTAATTCTCTCTTGATTCATTTCTTAGCATGGGCGGTGAATTTTTATATGAGATAATTAAAAAAAAAAACTTTGAATTTTCTTTCATGATGAGGACAACTTTTGCAGTACCTTTCTTAGCATGGGCGGTGAATTTTCAAGTGCTTTGAGTAAGAAAGATCAAGTGATTTTAACTTTAGCAAACACTGCATAACACAAATAAATGAAATATTTTTTAACTATAAATACTCGCAAAGACTATATATAGACACTCAGTGGCATGCAAGGAGGGACAACTTATAATTTTTCATAATTTTTATATCATTCATTCCTATCCGTTTCTCATATTTTTCATTATTTTGTTCTGCATTTTCGAAGTAAAATTTATCTTTAGTTAAAATTAAAATTTTAATTAAGTAAATAAAAAGCCTAGTTATATTTTAACTAATTTAATTTTTTAGCTACAAATATTTACATTAATTATAAGAAATAAATAATCAATTTACAAAAATGTAATTAAATTATTTATTTTTATTATATTTTTTAGACTATAGAGGTGGCAACAATACGTTAATTTAATGTTTGAAAACATTTTCATATTTACAAATGAATTTTTTCTTGAAAATTTCTCTAAATAAAAAAAAAGTTATATATACTAATTTAAAAGTTCAGTTTGATCTAATTTTTTAAAAAATTAATGTTAATTAAAAATTTACTTTTAAATTTAATGTTAAAATTTTTTTAAAGAATCCTAAGATTTTCTATTCAATACATTCATTAAGTTATTTACAAAATGATAAAAAAGAATTAATTAAAAAATCTTGAAATTTTTAGTTTGGTGAACTCTAAAATAGTTTTTGGTTTTAGTCTAAGAGCTTCACAGTAAAATATTTAATTGATGAAATTATAAAAGAGAAAAAAAATAAAAACATGTAAAGCTTACCAAATTTGCTATTTCGCATGCGGAGGCGGACAAGGTTTTCCATGTAAAAATTTAATGGCAAGGACTTGAAAGGGTATTCTTCCCAATCAAGTAAACTCAACTTGTTGGGAAGACTTTTCAGACAATTTGACTTAAATATGAAGCCAGTACCTTCCTTCTTTAAATGAGAAAAAGACCTATAAAATTTCAACAATCTCAAGTTGTGCATTCGTGAGAAGACTGCATCATTCAAATACACCCTTCCAACTTTAGATATGTCCAAAAATAGGCCTTCAACTGCTTTCTTTGCCTAACAATCAACAATGCAAAGGCACAGGAATTTTATATATCAATAATCAATAATTTTTTTTTTAAATGAAGGAAATTCTTATTTACCATTAATCCAAAACAAAAATATGTGGGATCATATATTTGATAAATATCTTGAATGCATGATGAACTGGGTTTAAGCAAAAAAAAATCCTTTAAATGATATTATAAAAGTTTATAGCATTAATAAATTCCTTATATATGTGTGTGTGTGTGAGACTATATATTTGATAGGTGGGTCCCATCATATATACTATATCTTGAATGCTTGATGAAGTGGGTCTAGGCAAGAAAATATCATAAAATTTTATAGCATTAATAAATTCCATATATATATATATATATATATATAAACTCATTCCCATACTTACATTATTATCAATTGTGGTCAATATTTGCCAGATGTCCATAGAATTCCATAATCTGCTACCCTTCCACCGAGCAATATCTTGACCCATTTCTACTATCAAATCGTGCATCTCTAACTTGTTATTGACAATAGTTACGAGACACTTATCCATTAGACGAATTATAACCCAATCATCTAATATATCTTCTACCCAGCTTTTGTCATATCCTTTGAAGAAACATGCAATATCTAGAAATATGCTTTTTTCCATTCGATCTAAAGCATTATAACTTACTTTTAAGACTTTCAGAATGTTGTAGTCAGGAGATACCTTCAGTTTATTCAATGCACTTTCCCATTCTTTAGAAGTCCTTCTGCACAAATAGGAACCCAAAACCTTGAGAGCTAATGGAACACCTTTACAATAAGTTTCTACCCTTTTGGACAACTCTACATATTCCACCGGAGGATGGTTTTGTTTGAAGGCTTTCATACTTAGCAGCTGAAGAGCATCACTACAATCCAATCCCTTAACCTCATATATTTTTTCAGCACTGCTAAGGACTTGTTTGTCTCTGCTTATTAAAATGATTCTACTTCCCAACCCAAAACAATCATCATCATTAACAGCTAAAGCTTCTAGTTGTACAGGATCATCAACATCATCAAGAACAGCAAGAACTTTCTTTCTCTTAAGTGAATCCTTGGCAAAAGTGGGTAGCACTTGGAGCATTTCTATTGTAATTTCAATCCCTAGGAGTTCAGAAAAAAAGATTTTTCTTAAATCAACTAGCCCAAGTTTTTCTGATTTTGCCCTAACATTGCGAAGAAAACAAATACGATAAAATTGATTATACATTTGACTAACTAGAACTTCAGCTATGGTGGTCTTTCCAATACCACCCACTCCCCAAATTCCTATTACCCGAACATTTGTTGGGTCAATCCCTAAAAATGATTTGATTTTTTCAACGTGTAAATCAATCCCAACTAAGCCAGTAGAAGCAGTAAACGAGATGGGATACAATATCTTCAGAATGTGATCAGCGACTTCTTCACTCAATTCGGATTCAAGCCTAAAGCAATAAAATGAATAGACGATGTAACTAGTCCGTGATAATAAATAAAAGAACAGAGAAAGAGCATAATTTTAACAACTTAATATATAGCATTCGAGTTATATATCAGTGAGATTTGACATCATAAATTTCATTCCCCAAACAGATCTTGTTCTATTTTTCCTGATTTTTCTGTCCTAGTGAGGGATTAGAAAGATCCAAGAATTGGGGGATGCATATAAACTTAGGAATCATATCTTTTCTATAATAAGTGCATAGATATAAATCGAAAAAGTTAGTTCTTCCCAGAAATTGAGTAAAGATTTTTATTATCATTTTGGTCAGTTCTTGGCTGGAAAGTTTAACGGTTGAGCAATTAGTTTATATATATGTATATATATTATGCAGAACCAGAGCTGAAAAGAGTTACCTATAGTTATTGGAATCCCATCCAGATAGATTGGCTGCTTCCCTTAAAGCACTACTCCACCTCTCCACCCTGTCTATGCTCTCCTTGAATCGTTCTTTAAGTTTCGCAAATGCTTCTCCGAAATTTCCAGTCTGATTTCTAACATCAGATGGGTTTACATGATAGAAAATGTGTACAACCAATCGGCCCATTGCTTTCATGCACTCTAGTATCTTCAGGAGTTCATCTAGGCACCATCGAGACGACGCATAGTTTTCTGAGCAAATGATGACTGAAATCTTTGATTCTTCGATCACTTTCAAGAGGGTTAAAGATATCTCTTCTCCTCTGTCAAGAGCATCATCTATGAATGTTGTAATATTTTTTCGATTCAAAGCAGCGTAAAGATGACTAGTAAAATTTGGGCGGGTATCTACACCTCTAAAACTAAGGAAAACATCATAGCTTAATTTAGAGGGGCTGAAAGAAGATGAACTAGAAGCCATTTATTTGGCAGCAAAGACAAGCAATATGAAAGAAAGTAGACTCTTAGAAGTAAAAGAAGAATGAACTTGGCAAAATGATAAATCTGTGTGAGAGAGTTTATATTATATCATTGCCTGCAACGTCCTTGTTATTCCTCTGTAGCTTCCAGGAAGTTCCTATGAATTTTTTTACATTCCAGACTTTTGAAACCTATGGATGCTGAAATGACGATTGTGAACTAGACAATTAAAAAATATTTGTCCTTCATCCTCATTATATTCCTATGTAGCATCCTCGTTATTCCTATGTAGCTTTCAGGAATTTTCAATTTATTATTATTATTTTTTTTTTTAATTTCAGGCTTTTGAAGACTCCCTTGAACCACAATTTGCTTTTTGATATGACCATTAGTTTCTTTCTTTTTGATCAGATGTGCGACGCTCCTGCTTGGTTCCTTCTTGAAGTCACAAAAGTGAACCTGCGTGGGCGGTGGATCTCTTTATATGAAATTGTGTTATCGAGTAGAGCTTTGTTTAAGGATATAAATTAATCAATTCTTTATAAAAAGAGGGATTCTTTTTAAAATAAATAAATAAAAGCACCATTTGAATTCTTTGATTTAAATTTGAAATTTGGATTTCAAATTTTTTATTTAAAATTTAGAATTTCAAATTCATAAATTTAAAAATTTTTTATTTGATTAATAAAAGAATTTTCATGAAATTGCTTAGAATTTATGAAATTATGTAGAGCTAATATATTTGATGATGGATTTGAAATAACATGGTAAAGGTAGTTATTTTAAATCTTTAATTTTTAAACTTGACATGAATACATAGGGTATAAGTCTATGCAATAGATTATTTCAAATCTAAATTTATAGGGTCAAATCTCTCTATCCAAATATAGCATAAATGAATTATATATTTAATTTCTCAGTTACTTTTTAAGTCTTATACAAGGACCTATACTGCTTTAATTTCTTGGTTCTTTTTGGGAGTCTTATAGAACAACCTACTCTCCTGCTCTAATTTCTTAGTTCCTTCTTGAATTTTACAAAAGGACCTACACTAATACTCTAATTTCTTGGTTCCTTCTTAGAGTGTTACATAATCACCTGCACTATTGCTCTAATTTCTATGTTTCTTCTTGAGTCTTACAAAAGGACCTACACTCCTGTTATAATTTCTTGGTTCTTTCTTGGAGCTTATAGGATGACCTATACTTTTACTCTAATTTCTTAGTTTCTTCTTGAATATTACAACAGGATCTATACAAATTTTCTAATTTCTTGGTTGCTTCTTGAAGTCTTATAGAATCACCTTACACTATTACTCTAATTTCTTTGTTCATTCATAAGGCTTACAAAAAGACCCACTCTTGCTCTAATTTATTGGTTTCTTAGAGTTTTACTAGAAGATTGCAAAATGAATTCGAGTGGACAGTGAATCTTTATATGAAATAATTAAGAAATTTTTAAAATTTTCTTTCATGGGACAACTTTTCTAGTATCAAATTAAAAAACAAAAAGAAATAATTTAACTGGATACTAGAAAGGAAAAGGTGGGTTCATTCATAAACTTGAGGTGTCCATTGTATCTCTTTTTTGTGGCAATTGTAGAGTCCTCTATAATTTATGATTTTTATTTTAAGAATTTTAACTCAAGTAATTATAATTTATAATTAATTAAGTATGAACCATTGTTCCATCATCACACGCAACCATTGAAATCATTCAATTTTAATTTAATAAAATTGTAATTGGTTTTAAAGTTATAAAATTTCAAGTTTAAATTCTATTAAAACCTTAATAATAAAAGAAATACGCACAAAAACATTCACAAAATAATGCCAAAAAAAGAAATTATATAGTTCCTTGAACCCACAATTTGTTTCTTTTTAGCCAATTGTATAGCACTTAGAGTCTATATTAATTTCTTAGTTCCTTCTTGAAGTCTTACAAAAGGATTTATACTCTACTCTAATTTATTGGTCTCTTCTTAAAGTCTTACAAAAGGACCCATTAATTTATTTGTTTTCTTACGTCTTACAAAATTAAGGACCTATACTCCTAATTTCTTGGTTCACTTTGCTCTAATTTCTTGGTTTCTCCTTAATTAGAATCTTACAAAACGACCTACACTCCTACCCTAATTTCTTGATTCCTTCTTATAGTCTTTTAATAGCATTGTAAAGTGATTTCTTGTGGGTGATGGATCTTCATATGATACAAGTAGGTGAAAACTCAACTAATCTCTCGTGTGAAAGAAGGAAAGAGAGCAGGTGAACAAAATCGAAATTTGAATAAGAGTAGGCAAACCTTCAGTGCGTAAAAGAGCGAAGAGCAAATGGAGGAAGCAGAAGCAAGGAAAAACATCATCGTTTTTCCTGCTACGCATGTGGGAAGAGAGAGGGAATGAAGGTATGTGAAAAGAAGAAAAACTACAGCTATAGGAAGGGAGAAGGAAGAACACTGTGGCAAAGGGAGCAACCCCTCCAAATTGCCCATCTTTTTTGCTATAATTATAAAATACCCAAAATCAACACTATTCTAACAATATTAGAAATTGCAGTCAAAGTGGTATCAAACATATTATGTTAAGATTATAAGTTCTTTAATTTAAATTTCATCGGAAATCAATTAAAAAATTAATAATTGAAGTTAATAATTTTTTATGTATTTGAGAGAGCCTGTAATTAGTTAATTGTATATAAAAATAAATAAAATGATAATTTATTGAAAAAAGAAAAATTAAGAAACAAGACTTTTCTCCTATTCTTGAATAATGTACACAACTTTACCAAATTGGACCTTGTACTTTCTTCAGTTTTTCTTTTCTTTTTTTGTTTTTTTTCTACCTTCTTTTAAATACAGACGAGAAAATGTCATTTTTTGAGATGACAGAAGATGAATTAGAAGCTATTTATTTAGCAAGAAAGACAAGCAATATGGATGACATGAGACTCTTAGAAGTTAAAGTAAACTGAACTTAACGAAATGATAATTATGTGTGTAGACTTTATATTATATGATTCCCCAAGTCATATTCATTATTCCTCTATAGTTTTTAGGAAATTCCAATGAAATTTTAAATTCCAGACTTTTGAAACCTATAGCTATATATAGATGATGAAATTACTCGGAAAGAAGCATACTGAGAAGAATAGGTCACCCCTTAGACCCACAATTTACTTTATTGATTTGATGTAATTCCTGTCACCTCCCCACATTAATTTCTTGGTTTTTTTGCTGAGTTTTACAAAAGGACTTATTCTACTGCTTTAATTTTTTTAGTTTCTTCTTGAGTCTTTTCTTAATTTTTTTCCATGAATCTTACAAAAGAACTTATACTATTATTCTAATTTCTTTGTTTATTCTTAAAGTCTTATTTAATGGCCTACACTTATGCTCTAATTTCTTAATAATTTATTGATTCCTTTGAAGACTTATAGGACAACCTTTACTGTTGCTCTGATTTCTTATTTTTTAATTGAGTCTTATAAAAAACTTACACTTCAATTATAATTTCTTGGAGTCTTATAGAATGACCTATACTCCTAATGTAATTTCTTGTTTCCTTCTTAACTCTTACAAAGGAACCTATACACTCCTCCTCTAATTTTTTTAATTCTTTTTTTTTTTTAGTATTTTTTCTTTCTTTCTTGGAGTCTTAGAAAAGGATTGTAAAGTGAATCCGTGTAGGTGGTAATCTTTATGCAAAATAATTAAGAATTACTTAAAATTTCCTTCATGAGGACAAATTTGTAGTATTAAATTAAAAAAAAAAAAATAGAAACAATTTAATTGGATACTGGAAATGAAAGGTGGATTCATAAATTTGAGGTGTCTGCTGTATCTCTTTTATGGTAGTTGTGAAGTTCTCCATAATTTGGGATTTTTATTTTAACTTTTTAACTCAATTAACTATAATTTTTAATTTTTTAGTTTATTTTTAGAATTTTACAAGAACTTTACTTTGATTTCTTATTTCCTTTTTAGTCTTACAAGCGGACCCCAACTGGTGTATACTGATAAGTCCTTCTATCAATAAATCTCTATAAAATATGTTACCTTTACCCCACCTTTGTCGACAACAATCCAACACACAGGGACCACACTCTACACCCTAGGAATTATTAGTACCAAAGTTAATATCTCCTTCCTTTTTTTGCAAGATTATCCTCGAGTACAATGTGATAGTCGAGTGACAGAAAGTTTTCGGGTAAATAATGAAGCTTTTGATTGTGAAGAGGACAAAATCTCCTTGTGGGACAGAGAGCATGTAGGTGAGAGTGACATGGGAGAGGGTTAGGGATTTCAAAATTTGGGGAAAGGGTTTTTTTTTTTCAATTCATGAGGTTATGAGGGCAAAATGAGATTTTAAAAAATTTCTCTCTCCTTTTAGATAGAAAAGAGGATGGAAAATAGACGAAAGGACCATTCTGTTAATAATGGAAAATTACAAGGATGTTTTAATAAGTTTTTGAAAATGGAGGGACTGACTTTTAAATAATGGCAATATTCAAGGATGAAATTTTAAATCTCCCTAAAATAAATTATAGAATATAATAAATTAAAAATTATATATTTATTTTAATAATAAAATAATTATATATATACACTCCCTTATTAGTCATTTTACACATAAGCAACAGTAGCTAAATAAAATTTTATCAAATATTTAATATAAATTAATTATCATTGGAGCTTAGACCGGTTTGATTCACTCATAAATCTATTTTTGATATAAACCTGTTTCTAAACCGGAATGAACCACTTGATTAACTGGTGAACTGATAAATCCGGTCTGATTTCTCCTTAAAAGAAATTGCTTCGGAAGCTGCGACGAGGATTTTAGCCCTGTTTGAATTGTCACTTTTCCGTGCGCCTTCCACTCAATCGCAACATGAATGTTTCGATTTCAACAATTAACTTAAAATAATTATAAAATAAATCTTATTTCACTAATTTCTAATTTAAATAATTAATAGTACTAATAATTTATGTTATTAGTATAATAATATGAATTTTTTTACTTTAATATTTTTCATATTTATTGTTGTATTAAATTTTAATATATTAATTTATTTTTTATTGAAAGATTAAATTATATTAATATATTAATTTCTAAGTAATTTCTTTTATTTGTTAATGGCATATCAAACCGATGTACTTTTTGTATTAAGAAATTAAATCGACAATTGCGTAGAACTGCAAGATAACTTTTTGTAATTTCTCGTTTATGTTTAAACTTTTTAACTCAATTAATTTTATATATATATATGCACCACTGTTCCATTATCATACACAACCATTCAAATTTAATTTTATAAAATTACAACTAATTTTAAAACTTTAATTTCAATTCAATCAAAACCTTATTAATAATAATAATAATAATAATAATAATAATAAAAGTAAAAAAAAATATTCAAACATTTATTTACAAAAGTTATTTTTACTTGTCCTTCATTTCTTAATTACATTCTCACTAGAGCTTTCACTATAACACAATGCTTGTAGGAGCAAGGTTTTCAAATTCGAATCGGATGAATCAATCGGATTAATTTAATCAGCAATTATAGTTTGATTCATTCACAAATCTATTTTTATATAAACCCATTTCTAAACTGGAATGAACCGCTTTATTAACTAATAAATCGATAAATTCAGTTGAATTTAATCCAATTGGTCCGATTTCTCATTAAAAGAAACTGTTCCTGATGTTGGGACGAGGATTCAAACCTTGTTTGAATTGTCACTTTTCTGTGTGCCTTTCCACTTAACCACAAAATGAATGTTGCGATTTCAACTATTAACTTAAAATAATTATAAAATAAATCTAATTTCACGAACTTCTAATTTAAATAATTAATACTATTAATAATTTATATTATTAGTATATTAATATGATTTTTTTTACTTTAATATTTTCATTAAAATTTATAAAATAGAAAATAATTTTCTCTTTTGAAAAATAAAAGTTATTTTTCTTATTTAATATTTTTCTTTAATTAAAAAAATATTTTTTGTTGATCAATTTTTCTGAGTGCCTCAAACTCTAAAAAATGTAGAAAATATTTTTTAAAAAAGTATTTTTTTAAAATAAAGAGAGCCTTAATATATTAAAATTTATTTTTCATTATATAAATTTACTTTTTATTGTAAAATATTATTATCAGGATTTTTTTTAGACAGCAGCATCAGGATACTTTTTTATTTGAGTAAATCATGTCTATTTTATTTTATTCTTCAATAAAATTACTTTTTTTAATCATTAAATAACAAATCAGATTGCGGAATTATATTAAATACTGTTACAAAAATTAAATTTAAGTAACATAGTAATATACTTAAAAAATTAAGATGCTAATCAAGAAGCATTTAAAAAAAAGACAAATTTCATGTAAAGTATTTTAATGGCAAAATGTTTAATTTAGCCCTGGTACTTATCGGAAAAGTTCAATTTAACTCGTGTTTAACTTTTTGTTTAATTTAGCCTAAAAATTTTAATTTAAGATTAATTTAGCCTAAAACTTAAAATTTATGAGCTAAATTTTTTTATTTTTTGAATTAAATTAAAAATTAAAAAGTCTAATTTCTTGATTTTGGGATTAATTTCTCGATTTCTTGATTTAAGTCCAAAAATTAAGAAGTTTAATTTCTTAATTTTCTTGATTTTTAGACTAAAATGAGTTTAAATTGAAAATTTTAAACTAAATTAGACAAAAAAAAATTAAAAATAAATTAAATTAAAATTTTCCAATAAACACAGAAGTGGAATTGAGCCTTAATCCTTATTTTAATCAATGAAATTTTAAGATAAATATATTTCTCTAAATAGTTATAGGAACACTGAATAATAACTCTTGAACTTAATATATTATTTATTTTAAATCTTGCTAGATTTTTTCAGAGTTAAAAAATAATAATAAAATAATTGGGCTCAGAGAACCATTAGCAATTTGAGTTCATATCCCTTGGAGTCTATTCAATATTTAAGCATCCCAATTTCTTAAAGCCCAACTTACCTCCGAAATTCCTAATTTTACATTGTCAAACTCTTCCTTCTTCCTCTCATGAAACAGGGCAATTATTGCACACAATTACTTAATTTTATAATTATTTTTATAAAAATTATTAAATTTTAATTTTTTTTTATAAAACTCACTGAATTTTAATTTAATTTTATAAAAATTAATGTAATCAGAAATTATATTATAAATATTAATAATTTTATGTATATTAAACCTAAAAGATTCAGTTCAGTTTTTTTCTTTCTCTGAATAAAAAAATAATTCAATTAATGAGGCTGGCAATTAATTTTGTTCAACCCTAGCAAAAACATGATAAAAGAAGCAAAGTAATAATGGGTAAGAAACTTGGCAAATTTCAAAGGCATTAGAATTCATATTGTATTGAAATCTATACCTATATAATCTGTATATACATAAAACTCTATTAGATTTGTCTATTTTACCCATTTTCTCCTAATAATATTACAACATTGACTATATATGACGGACACAGTTTATAAATAGAATGGTTTATTGACTTTAATGAAACCACTTGCATAGAAGAGGACAGCATAAGCTATCAACTCTCACGTACTGGCATCACATATTTGATAAAATGCTTCCAAAAGGTTAATTGATGACACTTTTTTCTTTGTGCATACCTTTGAATATTGTTAAATGGAGAGATTTGTGAGCTTTGATATCACAAATATATATTCTTCTGGCACTTGGTTGATTGGAGTGTAGTCAAGTTATGATATTGGTTTTGCAGTTTTCAACATTAAATTTAAGTCATTTTTATCATATCAACTGTGTTAATCTCTATTGAAACTTCCTATTTTATTTTATTTTTTAAAATTTTAAAAACTAAGAAGATGAATAGAGATAATTATAGCTTGCCACAATAATTGAATTTGACAACAGACGATTGAATTCCTCAATTTTTGAATAGCATGAGCTAATTGGGATTCCATTAATATTAACTTAGATAAACAAATTATCAATTTTGAGATGCTGCTTTATTTTAACATAACGACAATTATTATATTCATGCAACGCAGAGGTATAAAAGCCTAATTTTATACATTTTCAATTAACATACAAATCTAAATTTATACTTATTCTAATAAATATATCTATCTAAAGAACCACAATGTACTTTTATCTAATTAACCAAAGGTTTACTGGTTCTTTTTAATTAATTTTTTTTATTAATTTTAATACTAATTCTTTTTAATTTAAAAAAATTATTTTAAAAAAATAAAATTTAAATATGATTTTATGAGAATTTAATTGAATTCTTTTCTTATAAATGATTTATTTCAAAGGAAGCTTATATGACATTGTTTTATCTCATATATGTAGAAGAATTAATTTTCTTTTTTTTTTCAAAAAAAAGAAAAATTTTAATTGGTCACGGTAGGTGAGTTCATTAGGGCATCCTGTATTTTAAAAAATATTATTATTTAGCAATTATATTTTAGAGAAATTAATTAGTTGATTCATACATTTTGAACAATATGTTCTCAAACAAAAATATAAATTTTGTTATGTGGAGACTAAATCTTAATTTATATATATTTTTTAATTTTTTAGACATCATTTTTATGTTTTCTCTTCTTAGAGATAATTTTCCTTAATTATTTAGAATTCTTCTTAGAAATAATTTTCCTTAATTATTTAGTAATTTAAAGAAACTAATTAATTTTTTTGTATAAATAATGTACACTATTTTTATTGACAGATAAAAACAAAAAGAGAATAAGGGGGAGAGAGAGAGAGAAAGTAAGTAAAGGGTAATTTCATCGTCTAAAAATTTTCTCTCTCATTGGACCACCACTGAAATTAGTAAGACTATAGAATGGACGAAAGGACCTTAACAGAAGCAAAGTCACGACTAAATCATTCAATTTTCAAAATACGTGGACCAGATGGTGATTAGTGGTAAAATTCACTAAATAGTAAGTTTTTCTATCTTTATTTAAATATTATATTATTATATCATATAGTCTAACTATTTAGGGTTTATTATGAATTTTATATGCAAGAATTTGGCATAATATTTTGATGTTAAATGATTTTCTATAATTTTAATAATAATATTTAATTTATAATTATTCTTTTATTAATGATAAATATTATTTTTTATTTTGTATAAATAAAAATAATTATAAATATTGAACATTTTTTATTTCCATTAAGTTAAATTTTCTCTCAATTTTAATTTAATTCGATTAATATTTTAGAGTTGATTCAAAAATTAGTTAGTAAAAAATTCAGTTTGATTTAATTCGAGTAACCAAATGAATACCCTTGATTTGCCTTTCCAATGAAATTTTTGTAGCTCCACCAACTCTGTACCTTCACTCTCATCACTCGGATTTTCATTTAATTCTATAAAACGTTTGCTTTCTTCTAGTCTTCTTCCAAACATCATATTAAGAATTATTAGAAATTGATTTTTCAGATAGATAACTTTGCTTCAATGGAAAATAATCAAGCTCATAAAGAAAAAGCGGTTGTGGATTGCTGAGAACACGTTGGCAGCGATTGCTTTGTTGTTTATAGAAGGAAGATGAGTTATTATAGGCTTAAAAAGATGAGTGGTGTCCTTTAGAGGCTAGAAGAGAAAATTGAAATGTTGGCTTTAGATAAATGCTGGTACGTACATGCAAATGACTTTTTCAAGAAATGAAGATTTAAAAAGATGTTTTTAGCATCGAATTATCTTCTATTGAAAATAAAATCCAACCAAAGTAAAGAACTAATTGAGTCAAATCAAACCAAAATAAATTGGTTCAATTCATTTCAATTCGTTGGTTCTTCAAATCTCAATAACCAAAACAAAACAAACCCAATATTACAGATCACAAGAATTGAAACAAATCAAACATAAATCTTTAGATTTCAAAGCAAACCCAACACTTCAGATCAAAATAAATTACCAATACATCTCCAAATAAAAAAATCACAAGAGATAGAAAAGGGCTGGTGTCGTAAACGACTCTAGAAACGAACTAGTGAGATTGAGAAGGTTGGGGTTAGCGTAGCGTGAGTATGGAAAATGCCATTGTAGTCGCGAGATGGGCTTGTGAGACTCACCAGATCAGAAAGTTAATGCCCAAAACAAATGAGACTCGACAGATCAGAAAGTTAATGCCCAAATTTGGAAGATGTCGATACAGCATATAGGTAGCAATACAGAGCCTCAAGCCATTTCAATTCACAAATGCTATTTGGGAGACTCTTGAGCCTTTCACATCTGCCCAAATTGAACTCGACAAGTGAATCATGACAACCATTTGATGAGGGCAATACTTCTGAACTTCCTATAATCTGCGGAAACATGATGTGATTCGGGCAGTAATTGATATCAAGGTTAATAAAAGTATTGCAATGTGTTAAAATTTTGAGATTTTTCTACAAGACGTAAGATCACTTTTTGTTTTTTTGTAATCTTTAAAGTTCTACTGTCAAATTTGTTAGGTGTAATTGTATGTCTCTCCTTGATTTAAAGAGATTGATTAGAAAGAAGTTGAAACTTGCTATAGTAGATATGGACCATGCTTTTTATAATATTTTTTTTGCTATATATGCAGCCTAATCTAATGAAATCAATATGTGAATTATGCATTTTCAATCTTATATTGTGTGAGGTAGAGAACCTCTGTTCTCTTTGTAAGTTTGCTATGAGAAAATCTAACAAATGGTATTAAAGCTTCCATCTTAAGGGGCCTATGTCTATCTTTGTGAGTTTTAAGAGGGATTTGAGAGTTGTTTCACCAAAAATTTGAGAGGTTATCCACAAAATATCCTCTAGCAATGGTTTATTTCCTACTCCACTTATTTTTACAAGTGAAAAATATGATTTTTGGGCCGTAAAAATAAAAGCATTTTTTAGAGCTCATGACTTGTGGGACGTGGTAGATACTAGAAGAGATCCAACACCTTTACCACCAAATCTAACCTTGGCATAAATCAAATATGGTAGTGATGAATGTGCCGAGAAATACAAGGCTTTAACTTTTATTCATCAAGCTGTCTCAAATTCAATCTTTCCAAGAATAGTTGGTGCTTAAATAGCCAAGGAAGCTTGGGATAAGCTCAGAGAAGAGTTCCAAGTGAGTGAAAAGGTGAAATCAGTCAAATTGCACACTCTTAAAAGGGAATTTGAGATGCTCAAAATGAAGGATGGTGAATCAATAAAAAATACTCTACCAAATTAATGGAGACTATGAAACAAATGAGGCTTTTTTGAGAAGATTTTCCAAATGGAAAATGTAGAGAATATTATGATTTCTTTGCCAGGCAAGTTTGAAACAAAAATTTCTGCAATTGAAAAGTCATGGGATGTGGAGAGACTCACAATTGCAGAGTTAATTAGCGAACTTTAGGCTCAAGAGCAAAGAACTTCAATAAGAAATGAAGAAGTTATTGAAGGAGCCTTCTAAGCTTTTTGAGCCAAGAATAAAGAAAAAAACTTCATCAAGCACAAAGGAGAATGAAGCTAAAAAACAGAGATGATAGTGGGAAAAGAAAATTTCCACCTTGTGGTACTTATGGGAAGACAAAACATAGTAAAAATAGATACTAGAAAAGGGCTTAATGCAATTTTTGCAAGAAGCAAGGTCAAATTGAAAGGTTTTTGAAAGCAAAGCAAAATCAATATCAAAAGCAACCTGCTCAACAAGCCAATTTCAGTGAAGATCAACAAGAAGCTGAAGAATCTTTATTTGTTGCATTTCAAGTGTGTGAGTCAACAAAAAAATATATTTATAATGTTGACAGTGGCTATACAAATAACATGGCCAATGATGCAAGTTTTTTCAACTTTTTGGATAGATTTGTCAAGACTAAAGTGAGAAAGGGATATGGAGAAATTGTACAAGCTAAAGGAAAAGGTTCAATTTCACTCCAAACGAAGAAATGTATGAAGCTCATTTCTGATGTTTTGCTTACTCCAAAGCTTGATCAAAATCTTCTTAGTATTGCACAAATGATAAAGAAGGGATACTCTATGGTATTTAAAATGGATTTTCATTCCATTTATGACTCACATGACTATAAGGCTATTGAAGCAAGATTGGAGAATAATAGCTTTGTTTTAAATTTGAAATATGATGTATTTAGTGTTGTAGCTAATGAAATACTTGATTGTGATAAAGGTGAAAGTGAAAAGAAAATTTTAGTACAAAAAAGTGATTCTGCAGGTGTTGAAACAAAAGAAGGGTGGTGCAAAGTAGTTGTTTCTGATGCTATTTTTGATGTTAAAGACTCAAAATTAGATGTTTGCTACAATGAAATCAAGGAGGAGTTCAAAAAGATTAAACTAGCTACAAAATTTCAAAATGAGAACGGTAGGAGAATGGTTATTGCCTCAAGAACAAATCAAGTTATTTGGTTCAATAAGAGTTTAGTTAAGCAAGCTAAAGTTTCTTATGTTTCCAGCAATAAAAAAATATGTTGTTTCAGTTGCAAGAAGTCATTTTAAGTATGGGAGAATCAAGCAAGGTGATGTGAAGTTTCATATAATTAAAGAAGCTAAGAAGAATTATTTTGTGGAGCCTTGGGAACAGGATCACCATATGCAATAATTAATATTGGTTTGGTCAATTTGGGAGTAGTTTTCCCTACTTCTCTTGTTGTTGATGTCTATTTCTATCACTCGCTCTAGGAAATCTAGATTGAAAATAGCTCAGCTTGGATGATGCAAGGATTGCATTCTTGTGACTCATCTTTGGTATACAACAGTTGGACTCCACACATATTCAGCTTTAATTGAACAAACTCTTTTGAGAAGTTCCAATTTCACTTTGAACTCAAAATTAGGCTTTGTTGACATTGCAACAATTTTGTTTAAGCCAATTATTTAGCTCACAACTTGAATTACAATTGTGCTAAAAGAACAAATGGTCTGATTCAAGGACAGCCTCCGAAGGCCATAAAATACCACTGATATCAACCTCTTTGTTACCTTTAGAGTTTTTGAAGTGGCATTCACATGTAAAGGTGTAACAATAATCTAGTGAAATAGTATCTTTGAATTCCAAAATAACACAAAAAGAAAAAAACTAAGAACATAGAATTAAAGCAAGATGGAGGGAGCAAAATATCTATTGAAGATCTTAAGTTTTGATAGCTGAACCATTCTAGAATTTCACTTCTAGGTAAACCAAAAGAAGAATTAGAGAAATCTTCTTTTTAACTCTTCAATATGAAAAGGGGATGCAAAAGAAAAGAAAATAAGATCTTAATATATAGGCCTTACTAGGAAGGCAAGAAAGAGAGAGAGGGAATAAAGAGAGGCTTGCTGTACTGTAAGCCATGACTCTTTCTTCAATTATGAGCTGCACATCTGCCATATTGTTGTCACGTAAATTCTGATCCAAAGTTATGCAATTAGAATAATTGATCCTATAATAATTTCCCACTCTTCTTTGTGTTCTTCCATAGGTGCAACGTATGAAGTTGATACTGCACTTTCTAGCGATGTACAATTTATTGCACTAAAATGTTGTAGTTGGCATGGAAGCTCTAGCAAACCTTGGAGTCTCTTACAATTGTTTAGATATAAAGTTCTTAATGATGAAAAGATATAATGTCAATGGGGATTTCTGCAATTGCAATGCCATTTAGATCTAGCACTACTTAAATAAATTTTAGTATTTTTAAAACCATTTGATGTTGCCTAGTATTCTCGGTCACCAAATGATCGTGATTGAATCTTGAGTTACCTGAAATCAAAAATAGGGTGAGGTTGGCGACCTAATGGCAGTCACTCTAATGCCCAAGTTAGATAGTGCTTTTACAATGCTTTTAGAAAACAATGTAACAATGAAAGCATAGAGTTCAATGTAAAATATACCTGTGTAGGCACCGAATGCTTATTTATGATATGTTGAGAAATAATGTGGCGCTAAACATGGAATTTTGTTAGTTAATGCCATGTTATTAGCTTTCGTATGCTACGAAACCATATCCTATCAGTGCAATTTTCGACGGTGATCGCAGTTATCATTACATGCCATAATGAGTTGGGGTCTTGACCAATCTCCTTATGCTTGGAAACAATGTCTTTTGGTTAATCTACACATGGTCTTCCTAATTAGAGTAACCGATCTTTGTTAGGTTGGGTCAAGCAAGCATGCCAGCTTAATAAGGATCAAGTCGAATTAGATCAGAATTAGGGATGGACTATATCATTAGTGTAACACCCTCCCTGTAGCAACTCCGTACATTCTACTGTTCCGGTGACCAGTGTCGGTCCGGACAGCTAGAACGTCCGGAAAAATATTTAAACTAAAGTGAGGAACTATAATTAACTCAAATATTAATAAGAAAAATTTAGAAAAAATTTTAGAAATAAAATACAACCAAGTTAAATGAGCCGGTGCCCTAGCAATGGGTAACCTAATGAGAAGTTGCGGTTCTCGTAACTAGGAGCCCTAGACCCTGGGAAAAATTCATAAAATAATTTTTGGAACTCCAAAGAAGGGTCATTCAGGTTCCTATGGCATTAGAATGCCAAGAAAATATTTAGAAAAATTTTTTAATCGGTACAGACAATTTTGGCTCAATGAGCCAAACGGAGGGCATTTTGGTCATTTCGTCTTCAGAGATGATTTTTGGCCGACTTGTCCAGTTAAGTAAATAATTATTATAACATAAAATATGAATAAATATTGCTAAAAATTGAATTGAAAATGAGTAGAAAAGAAAAAAGAAAAGAAAATGGAATAAATGAGAATTTTGACATCATTATGATGTCATTAAAACCCCAATGCCCAATCATATTGTGACACATGTCCTTAACCCATTTAAAATCAATAAAATGGGCAGAAAATGAAAGAAAAATCCAGCTTTCTTCTTCTTCCCATTTCCAGCCGTGAACCTTTTCTTCCTCCATTAAAATTCCTTTCATTTTCTCTCTTCCAAACCTTGAATTCTCACCACTAAACCTTAAGTTCTCTTCATTAAAAATTATCCTTACCTCTTGGGAAGGTGTTTGGCAGCCAAGAAAACTAAAGAAAGTGAGGCAAAAATCTAAATTGGGTCAAGAGAAAATTCTGCCACTAAGGTTAGTGCTATATCTCTCCATTTTTCTCTTTAAATTTGAAGTTAGGTATATGGATTTAGTTAGAAATTCATGAAATTAAAAGAACATATCCATGCATGGACCACTTAAAATTTGTTGGCAGCCTTAGTGATGGAAGTGTTGATGAGTTTTGAATGAATTTAAGTTGTATATGGGTGGTCTTGAACATGAGTATGAGACATAAACATCATTAAGTATGTTGAATTGATGTATGTGCATTAATGGATATTTGAAAATTAGGGTTTTGAGCTATATTAGGGTTTGGCCATATTGATGGTAAATGGAAGTTTTAATGGTCAATTAGTGACCATTTGGTTATGGGTAAACAAGAAATAAAGTTTGTTTAGTGATGGGATTTGGGTTTAGTGTGGCTGCCCTAGGTGACCTGCAGAATTGGACATGAGTCCAGCAGGTTTGGGCAGCCATAACTTGAATTGTAGAGGTTCAATTGGTGTTTGGCCAATTGGACATGAAACTAGACACATAATGGCACAACTTTGGTGAAGAAACCATGCCCATAAGACCAAACCAAGTGGACCAAAAGCTTGCCCCAATCCGGGTGACCTGCAGTCTGTTTCTGCAGAATGACCAAATGAACAGTATTTGGTCATTTGGCCATAACTCAGTGTAGAATGGTCCAATTGACCTGAAATTTTACCCACAACAAGCTGAGATATAGACCAACAACTTTCATGAAGAAACCTAACCCAAATTATTACCAGAACCTATCCAACAAGTGAGTTGAAGTCACTGTTCACTGCACTGTAGATATGGTCAATCCAGAAAATTTCAATCAGGCCAGTTGTGGTTTTTGGACCATAACTTGAGCTACAAAACTCCAAATGGAGTGATTCAAAAATGGAAATTCAACTAGACAAAATAAGGAACAACTTTCATGTTGATCATTTTGCCAAATTTCCACTGCAAAATTGACCAATGGAACAGTAAAAACAAGGCATAAAAACTGAAAATTCTGCCCAACTAACATTAAGCTTAGAAATGGTATTGGCAACCAATACCAACAAATTTTGAATGCAAAATGTGGTATGTTGATGATATTAAAACCAATGTACCTATTGCCTATGAAAAAGTCAACATTTTTGTTGACCAATAAATGGAATAGTAACACTAAAACTTAAATTTCAAAAATTGTGAAACTTAAAAGTGTGAAATGCCCTAGTATACCTAACAAGATTGGTTTGGATAGCTTGGCATGCCAATAGGGTTCAGTTAGCAGTACTGCACATGGCATTATGCCATTCTGTGATTTCATGGCTTTTAGCCATTCTAACATTGTGTTGAGACTTGGCCTTGTACCTAATATTATTACAGCTTATTAGCTGTTCTGTTGCACACCGGGAGATACATATGTGACCGATGGTGTGACGGCCCGAGGTACTTGATACCCAGTGCCAGTTTACCCGTTTATCTAGTCCAGTCGTCCAGTATAGGTTACTTGGGCAACCAAAAATGAAAGTGGATAAATTTAATGAAATAATGAATATAACAAGTACAAAATAAGTAAGACTACAAATACTCAACGAGAATTTATTTGCAATGAGACATCAATACATTCACTGCATATTTATTTTCTGTTATTTCTTTTTATTTTATTATTGGCACCACTAAGCATTATTGCTTAGCGCGTTGCTTTTGCCACGCGTAGGTTCTGGAGAGACCGATCGAGAGCCCAGTAGACCACAGACTGGGTGAGACCATCTGCAGCTCTGTATAGTGTCCGTGTCACCTCACCGTCATCAGTGCATTGGTAGGACACTAGGTTTTATTTTGATATTTTGTAATTAACTTTTATTTTCTCATATGTAATTGAAACTTATGTAATGTATTTTGGTATTAATGTAAATAGTGAAAAATATATTTATGAATGAACAAGTGAATATTTATTTATGACTTTTACATGATTATCATATGAGATGAATGATTGAGAAATGGAAATGTTGTTGAAAAACATATTGAGATTTTGTTGATGAAATGGAGTTTGGGATTGATTGAAAATATTGGAAGTGTTTTTCACAGGTTCCGAAGAACTGTTTTCTCCATTTTTAGCCGGTACTCTGCCGGATTTTCTATAAAATTTGCGGAACCTCAAATAAATTATAATTTCAATAAATGACTTAAATGAACTATATTTCACAAATTGTACTTCATAACTTTGAAAAAAAAAATTAGGAAGGATAAAAATGATTGAAATAAAATAGGGTGTTCCGGTACACTGTGTGGCATATCTTACTCGGCTGTACTGTAGACGGGTAAGGGGTGTCACATTTAGTGGTATCAGAGCACGGTTTAGGCATTTCTGGGCCTAGATCGAGTCCATACCATGCATTGCATTTGTAAGAGTCGAGGTGACACTAATGCAGATCTGTTTGTCTTTGTTATTTTGAATAGGATATGGACCCTACATCACAGAGAGCAGTTGAGGAGGAAGTGGAGAGTCATGCTCCACCTGCACCAGCTGAGACTAGGGGTAGGGGAGAACCTGCTCCACCAGCTCCATCAGAGCCTGCTCAACCTCCACAAGCCGTGTTCCTGCAAATGGCCGAATTCTTCAAACAAATGGCTGGGGTAATGCCACCACCACCACCACCTCCACAACCGAAATCACACCTGGAAAGACTAAGAAAATTTGGAGCAGTGGATTTCTTTGGCAAGAGAGAAGATGATTCTGTTGCAGCTGAAAATTGGTTGAACAGAACAGGAAGGGTTTTAAAACAACTCCACTGCACTCCAGAGCAAAACCTAGAAGCTGTCATATCTCTATTGCAAGATGATGCATATGAATGGTGGGATACTGTGTCCAGTGAAGTACAGCCAGAAGTAATAACTTGGGACTTCTTTCTCTCCGAATTTAAGAAGAAATATGTGGGTAGTGTATACCTAGAAGAGAGAAGAAGGGAATTCATTAACCTGAGGGAGAGACAGTTGACAGTGGCCGAGTATGAAAAAGAATTTGTCAGATTGAGCCGCTATGGAAGGGAGATAGTCCCTAATGAAGCTGAAAGGTGTAAGAGATTTGAAGAGGGATTAAATGACAATATAAAGATCATGATTACTGCCTTGGGAATCACAGACTTCACCAAGTTAGTGGAAGCTGCAATAAAAGTTGAAAAGGTTAGAATAAGTGAGCAGACTAGAAGAGAGAGACAGCAGAAGAGGGGCCCGGGTCAATCTAGTTCATCTCCTGCACCTGGAAAGAAGTTCAAAGGTCCACCTGCACAGAGTTCAGGTCAACCACAAGGTCAGGGTCAGTCTCAGGGGCCCAGGCCACAGTTCACCCCTAGGAGAGGTCAGTCCACACCATCAGTGGGCAGCTCTCTAGGGACGGGGTTTAGGGGACCAGCCCCAGCATCTTCTGCATGTCCACATTGTCTGAAGTGGCATAAGGGGGAGTGTTGGAGAGTGACTGGTGCCTGCTTAAGGTGTGGGTTGACAGAGCATCAGTTGAGGAACTATCCACGCAGAACTACTATAGCTGCTTCAACACAAGCAGACAGACCTGCTCCTGCACCACAAAGGGGTAGGAAATCTGGCAAATCTGACGCAGTGGGACCATCACAGAGGCCTGCATTTGAGCCAGCAGAGAGGCCTGAGGACAGACCACCTGCCAGAGCCTATGCCATGAGAGCTCGGGAGGAGCAAGATGCCCCGGACGTCATCAGGGGTACGTTCTCCCTCTACGATACATCTGTGCATGCATTGGTGGATCCAGGATCCACTCATTCATACATCTGCATCAACCTACCCGATTATGAGTTCCTAGTGATGCCCTTCGGCCTAACAAATGCACCAGCAGCATTCATGGGCCTTATGAACCGTATCTTCCATCCATACCTAGATCGGTTCGTAGTGGTCTTTATTGATGATATTTTGGTGTATTCCAAGACCAGGGAAGAACATGATGAACATTTGAGGATTGTTCTGCAAACCCTGAGAGAAAAGAAGCTGTATGCTAAGTTGTCCAAGTGTGACTTTTGGTTGAATGAGATTGCATTCCTTGGACACATAGTGTCAGCTGATGGGATTAGAGTGGATCCCAAGAAAATAGAAGCAGTGATGGAATGGAAGCCTCCCAGGAATACAACTGAGGTCAGAAGTTTCTTGGGGCTATTTGGTATTACGTAAGATTTGTAAAGGGATTTTCTTAATAGCCGCTCCAATGACCAAGTTGTTACACAAGAATGTCGATTTGATTGGAATGACAAGTGTCGATCAGTTTGAGAAGTTGAAGGCTATGTTGATAGAGGCACGGTGTGCACACAAGGTCGAGAAAAGGACTTTGTGGTCTACAGTGATGCCTCTCATAATGGGTTAGGGTGTGTATTGATGCAAGAGGGGAAGGTGGTCGCTTATGCATCCAGGCAGCTAAGGCCACATGAACAGAATTACCCTACCTATGATCTAGAGCTTGCAGCAATTATCTTCGCACTGAAAATATAGAGGCACTACTTATATGGTGAAAAGTGCTACATTTACACAGACCACAAAAGTCTAAAATATTTGCCAACTCAGAAGGAGCTCAACCTTAGACAGAGGCGATGGATTGAGTTCCTGAAGGATTATGATTGTGTAATTGACTACTATCCTGGGAAGGCAAATGTAGTTGCTGATGCTTTGAGCAGAAAATCCATCACAGCTTTGAGATCATTGAATGCCCGTCTATCCTTGGCTCGAGATGGAGCTATTTTGGCTGAGTTACAAGTGAGGCCAAACCTGCTACAGCAGATTTTAAATGGGCAGAAGGTAGATGAGAAGCTAAAGGCTATTATGAGCAAAATCCTAGAAGGGAAAGAAACTGACTATGAAGTGAAAACAGATGAGTGTCTGTACTACAAAGGAAGATTATGTGTACCAGATGATGCGGAATTGAAAGCCAATATCCTCAAAGAGGCACATACCAGTGTTTATGCTATGCACCCAGGAAGTACAAAAATGTATCATGATCTGAAGCTTCAGTATTGGTGGCCTGGTATGAAGAAGGACATAGCTAACTATGTGACTAAATGCTTGACATGTCAGCAAGTCAAGGCAGAATATTAAGTTCCATCGGGATTGCTACAGCCTATACGCATACCTGAATGGAAATGGGATCGGGTCACCATGGATTTTGTAAGTGGTCTACCTCTCACCCAGAAGAAGCATGATGCAGTATGGGTGATAGTAGATAGATTGACGAAGTCAGCACACTTTCTGCCAGTTAGGACTGACTACTCATTGGAGAAGTTAGCAGAATTGTATATCAGTGAGATAGTTAGATTGCATGGAATTCCACTTTCCATCATATCTGATCGAGACCCAAGGTTTACATCAAGATTTTGGAAGAAGTTGCATGAATCCTTGGGTACACAACTCCACTTTAGCACAGCTTTCCATCCTCAAACGGATGGGCAATCAGAAAGAGTAATCCAGGTAAATAATTGAAACCAATTGAATTAATACAAATATTGAACTAAAATGATAATAATAACATGAAATATATGTCAGGTCCTTGAGGATATGCTGAGGAGTTGTGTCATTGAGTTTGAGGGAAGTTGGGATAGATATCTTCCACTAGCAGAATTTGCATACAACAATAGCTACCAAGCTAGCATCCAAATGGCCCCATATGAAGCACTGTATGGGAGGAAATGTAGAACTCCAGTGTGCTGGACTGAATTGGACGAAGACAAACTGGTAGGGCCAGACCTGGTGAAACAAACTGAGGAGAAAGTAAAACTAATCAAAGCCAATCTGAAGGTTGCTTCAGATAGATAGAAATCTTATACCTACCTGAAGAGAAAAGAAATAGAGTATGCGGTTGGCGACAAAGTGTTCCTCAAGGTGTCACCGTGGAAGAAGGTACTGAGGTTTGGAAGAAAAGGTAAGTTAAGCCCTAGGTTCATTGGTCCATATGAAGTCATTGAACGTGTGGGTCCAGTGGCCTACAGGCTAGCTTTACCACCAGAGCTGGACAAGATCCACAATGTGTTCCACGTATCTATGTTAAGAAGATACCGCTCAGATCCTTCACATGTCATCTCCATGGAAGCAATTGAAGTACAACCAGATTTGACATATGAAGAAGAACCCATACGGATCCTGGCTCGGGAAGTGAAAGAGTTGAGGAATAAGCAGATTCCACTAGTGAAAGTGCTTTGGAGGCACCACAACACCGAGGAGGCAACTTGGAAAAGTGAAGAGATGATGAGGCAACAGTACCCTCAACTGTTTGCATCAGGTAAATTTCGAGGACGAAATTTAAATTAGAGGGGAAGAGTTGTAACACCCTCCCTGTAGCAACTCCATACATTCTCATTCGGTGACCGATGTTGGTCGGATAGCTAGAACGTCCGGAAAAATATTTAAACTAAAGTGAGGAACTATAATTAACTCAAATATTAATAAGAAAAATTTAGAAAAAATTTTAGAAATAAAATACAACCAAGTTAAATGAGCCGGTGCCCTAGCGATGGGTAACCTAGTGGGAAGTTGCGGTTCTCGCAACTAGGAGCCCTAGACCCGGGGAAAAATTCATAAAATAATTTTTGAGACTCCAGAGAAGGGTCATTGAGGTTCCTATGGCATTAGAATGCCAAGAAAATATTTAGAAAAATTTTTCAATCGGTACAGACAATTTTGGCTCAATAAGCCAAACGGAGGGCATTTTGGTCATTTCGTCTTCAGAGATGATTTTTGGCCGACTTGTCCAGTTAAGTAAATAATTATTATAACATAAAATATGAATAAATATTGCTAAAAAATTGAATTGAAAGTGAGTAGAAAAGAAAAAAGAAAAGAAAATGGAATAAATGAGAATTTTGACATCATTATGATGTCATTAAAACCCCAATGACTAATCATATTGTGACACATGTCCTTAACCCATTTAAAATCAATAAAATGGGCAGAAAATGAAAGAAAAATCCAGCTTTCTTCTTCTTCCCATTTCCAGCCGTGAACCTTTTCTTCCTCCATTAAAATTCCTTTCATTTTCTCTCTTCCAAACCTTGAATTCTCACCACTAAACCTTAAGTTCTCTTCATTAAAAATTATCCTTACCTCTTGGGAAGGTGTTTGGCAGCCAAGAAAACTAAAGAAAGTGAGGCAAAAATGTAAGTTGGGTCAAGAGAAAATTCTGCCACTAAGGTTAGTGCTATATCTCTCCATTTTTCTCTTTAAATTTGAAGTTAGGTATATGGATTTAGTTAGAAATTCATGAAATTAAAAGAACATATCCATGCATGGACCACTTAAAATTTGTTGGCAGCCTTAGTGATGGAAGTGTTAATGAGTTTTGAATGAATTTAAGTTGTATATGGGTGGTCTTGAACATGAGTATGAGACATAAACATCATTAAGTATGTTGAATTGATGTATGTGCATTAATGGATATTTGAAAATTAGGGTTTTGAGCTATATTAGAGTTTGGCCATATTGATGGTAAATGGAAGTTTTAATGGTCAATTAGTGACCATTTGGTTATGGGTAAACAAGAAATAAAGTGTGTTTAGTGATGGGATTTGGGTTTAGTGTGGCTGCCCTAGGTGACCTGCAGAATTGGACATGAGTCCAGCAGGTTTGGGCAGCCATAACTTGAATTGTAGAGGTACAATTGGTGTTTGGCCAATTGGACATGAAACTAGACACATAATGGCACAACTTTGGTGAAGAAACCATGCCCATAAGACCAAACCAAGTGGACCAAAAGCTTGCCCCAATCCGGATGACCTGCAGTCTGTTTCTGCAGAATGACCAAATGAACAGTGTTTGGTCATTTGGCCATAACTCAGTATAGAATAGTCCAATTGACCTGAAATTTTATCCACAATAAGCTGAGATATAGACCAACAACTTTCATGAAGAAATCTAACCCAAATTATTACCAGAACCTATCCAACAAGTGAGTTGAAGTCACTGTTCACTGCACTGTAGATATGGTCAATCCAGAAAATTTCAATCCGGCCAGTTGTGGTTTTTGGACCATAACTTGAGCTACAAAACTCCAAATGGAGTTATTCAAAAAAGGAAATTCAACTAGACAAAATAAGGAACAACTTTTATGTTGATCATTTTGCCAAATTTCCACTGCAAAATTAACCAATGGAATAGTAAAACAAGGCATAAAAACTGAAAATTCTGCCCAACTAACATTAAGCTTAGAAATGGTATTGGCAACCAATACCAACAAATTTTGAATGCAAAATGTGGTATGTTGATGATATTAAAACCAATGTACCTATTGCCTATACAAAAGTCAACATTTTTGTTGACCAATGAATGGAATAGTAACACTAAAACTTAAATTCCAAAAATTGTGAAACTTAAAAGTGTGAAATGCCCTAGTATATCTAACAATATTGGTTTGGATAGCTTGGCATGCCAATAGGGTTCAGTTAGCAGTACTGCACATGGCATTATGCCATTCTGTGATTTCATGGCTTTTAGCCATTCTGACATTGTGTTGAGACTTGGCCTTGTGCCTAATGTTATTACAGCTTATTAGCTGTTCTGTTGCACACCGGGAGATACATATGTGACCGATGGTGTGACGGCCCAAGGTACTTGATACCTAGTGCCAGTTTACCCGTTTATCCATCCGATCCCAAAGATAGGTTACTTGGGCAACCAAAAATGAAAGTGGATAAATTTAATGAAATAATGAATATAACAAGTACAAAATAAGTAAGACTACAAATACTCAATGAAAATTTATTTGCAATGAGACATCAATACATTCACTGCATATTTATTTTCTGTTATTTCTTTTTATTTTATTATTGGCACCACTAAGCATTATTGCTTAGCGCGTTGCTTTTGCCACGCGTAGGTTCTGGAGAGACCGATCGAGAGCCCAGTAGACCACAGACTGGGTGAGACCATCTGCAGCTCTGCATAGTGTCCGTGTCACCTCATCATCATCAGTGCATTGGTGGAACACTAGGTTTTATTTTGATATTTTGTAATTAACTTTTATTTTCTCATATGTAATTGAAACTTATGTAATGTATTTTGGTATTAATGTAAATAGTGGAAATTGTGTTTATGAATGAAAAAGTGAATATTTATTTATGACTTTTACATGATTATCATATGAGATGAATGATTAAGAAATGGAAATGTTGTTGAAAAACATATTGAGATTTTGTTGATGAAATGGAGTTTGGGATTGATTGAAAATATTGGAAGTGTTTTTCACAGGTTCCGAAGAACTGTTTTCTCTATTTTTAGCCGGTACTCTGCCGAATTTTCTATAAAATTTGAGGAACCTCAAATAAATTATAATTTCAATAAATGACTTAAATGAACTATATTTCACAAATTGTACTTCATAACTTTGAAAAAAAAAATTAGGAAGGATAAAAATGATTGAAATAAAATAGGGTGTTCTGGTACACTGTGTGACATATCTTACTCGGCTATACTGTAGACGGGTAAGGGTTGTCACAATTAGTCCCTTCTAATTAGACTCTTTAGGTTTAGTATGGTGGACAATTGTGCCTCGAGAGTGATGCGACACGTGTTGAGCTATTATGATGATATTGATGGTGTGAGCAGCTATTTCTGTTAACACAAAACGCCAAATTGCCTCATTTTGGTGTTCGAGACACTTTGGCAACAGATTTCAAATTTCATGCATTAATTGCAGCACCTATAAATGTGACCTTGTGAGAAAAAAACTTCATTTTGGTTTGCTTTGTATTTTCACTTGGTATTATACTCTAAAAATTTCTATTCTTCTCTATTATGTTTCCAATAAGGCTCTGTCAAGCATAATCAAGGGTAAAAACTACTTTCCATACTATTTTCTTTCTGTATTCCTTATTTTCAACAAAAATGAATGAGACGGACAACTAGGAGACCTAAGCAAGTATGTTCATGAGATAGTCTCGAAGCTACGACAAGCTGGAGAGGATAAAAGTAGTAGTAGGCTCATGGTAAAAAACTACAGTAGAGGAGGTTAGCGCCAATGCTGGCAACAGTAATGAAGTGGCACCTGAGTCTACAGATTCCATTGAAAAGACAGATAGCTATAAAAAAGTAAGAAATGTTGCTATAAGGGGTGGGGTTAGGCATTCAAGAAAAACTGCAGCCGAGCTCCCTGGTTATAGATGAGATCGCCTAGGAAATAGGCTCGATCAAATTGTCAGTGCTGATGACGAGCTACTTTATCCTCAAAGAACTTTATGAGGCTGAAGGTTGTGGTGATACCTAAGGGTTGATCATCACTTCGAAGGAGGAGATCGGATCATTATATATAAAGAACAATTAAAGGCTGGCTTGAGATTGTGTTTAGATCCTTTTTACATCCAGATACTTCAATATCATCAGTTGTCGATCATCTAGCTCCATTTGAACTCATGAAAATTATTGGTGGGCTTTTAAGAAATGTATCAAGCTAAACAGTTGTAGTCACGAAGATGATTTTTGCCAATCTATATCGTCTAAGTACAAAGAAAAATGAGGAGGCTAAGAAGAATGATGAATTTTGATTTTTTTCAAGCTCGCCCAAACTGCCAGCTATTTTCTAAGCTCCCATTTTCACTTAAGAACTAGGAAGGACAATTTTTTATTCTCCACAATAAGGAAAGGAATGGGTGGGAAGGAATCCTAGGGAATTGGAATTACATAATTGATAAAAAATAAGGGTGTTCCTAAAGTGAACTTAGTCGAAGAAGTTTCTATGGTTGAACTCAAAGACCATTACCATTCAAAGAGAGATTGATATATGGTTTCTAATATGGTGAAGGCTAAACTAAATTGGTGGTTGAGCACTTATGTGGCTAAAACTAAGACCACTATGGAACTAGCTGAGTTCGGACCCACAAAGTGTAATTTTCCTAATCCTTAACCTCTAATCACCGGTGCTTATTGATTGTGTTTCTTATGCAAGGATGGCGGGCTCTTCAATTGATAAGAATATGAAGTCTCAATAAGACAAGGAGACCACCTAGATTATTCTAGAGGTGAAAAGAAAGAAAGCTATTGAAGCTAGTAGGATGAATCCTCCCCCATCTAAGATGATTAGGGTCAAAGACCCTTCTGCTCCTGTAATTCCTTAAGTGGTGCAAATTCAAATGGTATCGCCACCTAGGCCAATTTGATCTACTAATGATCTCCATCCTCCTGTGGCTCCTATATCAAGGGGAACTATACTTGGCAAAGTGATTTTGATCTCTATGGCTCCCCAAATCCTCACTTAGTCCATTTAGGAAAACCAAATTGTTTAAGGTAACAAAAATTAACTCGAGTGGCAAATGTTGCTGTTTGCCTATTCGAGGATTGGAAATGGTACAAGCCTGAAAGTATTGAAGACCTACTTCTCCACTCTAGCAGCCTGAAATTGGAGGCCATTACATCTAATATGGTGAGGGAGAAGGTTTGTTAATTGAGGGGAGCAATGAATAAAACTATCCAAGAAGGGATGGGTCTAAAAGCTCATTTTATATCATAAAAGAATTGGTTAACTTGATACCATGTGATAGGATTTGTAATATAGATATATTAGGTTTTTCATGTTATATATGTTTCCTGATATAGCAAGGTTGGTTGTGACAATAATAGTAGCAACTACTGATCAGTCTCATCCTAAGCATTTGAAGAGTAAACAAATCAAAATTCTTTCAATCTTTTATCAGATCTGCCATCTGCAATGATATTGGCCTGATTGGATCTTCTCTTCTGGCTGGTCTCTGTGCTTCCCATCTTTTTTTTTTTTAGACAAGTGGAAATTTTATTAATAGAAATTCAAGAAAAACTTAAAATGGATGTCCATACCAGATCCAAAGACTTATGTTTTTCTATTTTCACAAGAATTCCTAATTCTAATGGGATTTTTATTTTTTTAGATAGGTTTTATTCATATTTCCTAGTTTATTTAGAATTCTAAAATATTAATTCTATTTAATTTAGATATTTAAATATATTTTCTATTTAGATTAAAACTCTTTAATTCATTCATACTTAGATTAGGATTCATAATTCTATCAATACTCATTGTATTTTTATTATATACAAGTTCAGATTTATTTCAAGATTTATTTCAATAAAGTTTTCTTCTTCATAAAAGTATTTTGCTTTATTTTATATTCTAAACTTTGGATTAAGTCTTGTGTTTATTTTAAGATCTTGGATTAGATTTTCTTTACTTTTAAGGGTTTGATTGTGTGTTAATCCTTTTACTCGCTGCACGCTGTGTCAGGTGACATCAGAGCAGGGATTTTACCCTCATTACGATGGCCAATACTGGTGGTAGTGGTGGCAATCAACCTCATCACATGATCAGGGGTTGCATGCTGTTTGTCGAGCAATCAAAGAGCAGACAAACACTATAAAACAATTAAATACGTATATAGATCATCAACCTCAAGAGATTCACCACTTGTTGGGAATTTGTGGTATTGATAAGAGAAGCCATAAATTGAATCAAGTCGTAGGAGTTAACTATAGTAAAGTTAATTATGATTTTGTTTTCTTTAATTCTAAAAGAACATTTGTTACTAATGATGAATATTGGCGAAGTGTTGTTCAGAAATTGTCTACTTCAACAGAAACAAAGAATGTGGAGATAGAAGCAAATCTTATTGAGACATCAAAAGGTGTTAAAGATTTGAAGCAAGAACAAAGATATAAACCTACATTAGAAAAACAACTCGAAGCTAAAGATTCTAAGCTTTAAGGATTTGAAATTGAAGAAACTAAAACTTTAGTTATATTGCATTTCGCTATGGTGGATGATGTGTTTGAGCTAGAATTTCTTGAACCATCTACTCCAGAGGAAGAAGTTAAAATACATAAAGAAGTGCACGGAGTGTTGGAGATGTCAATGGAACTTGAAGAACAATCAGCAATGAAAGAATCAATGGAGATTGAAAATTTTTATAATCCTTTAATTCACATTACTTTCATTGATTTTATTTGTCCAAATATTCCGATAGATGCAAAGGATAACGTGAAAGATCTTTAATTCAATTTTATTCAAGTCAATATTGTTCATACCATTCAACAAGATATAGTATAATCTTTCAATGGAGTTTTTTATTATTCCACACTTTAAAATTCGAGATCAAGTTTTCTCTAAAGTGTGGGTAAATAACACGATGCTCAAATCCACACCAGATCCAAAAACTTATGTTTTCCTATTTTCACAAGTATTCCTAATTCTAATGAGATTTTTTATTTTTTTAGATAGATTTCCTTTATATTTCTGAATTTATTTAAGACCGTAAAATATTACTTATATTTAATTTAGGTCTTTAAATATGTTTTCTATTTAGATTAAAACTCTTTAATTCATTCCTACTTATATTAGGATTTAGAATTCTATAAATACTCATAGTATTTTCATCATGAACAAATTTTTTAAGATTTATTTCAATAAAGTTTTTTTCTTCATAAAGCCAGTTTACTTTATTTTATCCTAGATCTTATTTACTTTCAAAGGTTTGATTGTATGTCGATCTCTTTCTGCGCTGCATGCTGCATCAAATAGGCTCCCCCAACATACTCAATCTAGACAATGGCATGATATATAAAAATAAAATAAAATAAAAAAAAACACCAAGACAAAAAAAATGAAAATTGCTGCATCGAATTAAAGCAGAACCAAATGATAGATTGAACAAAAAGCACAAACAGCAAAAAACCAGAATTGCTAGACCACAGCAGAACCAAAAGATAGACTGAACAACAAAGCACGAACAACAGAGACTAAGAAAAGCATCAGCAACCCCATCCGAGAGTAAACAGTAAGCAGAGACAAAAAGCAACTGCAGTACAGCAATGGAAACCCGAAACAAGCTGAATGCAGAGATCAAATTATCAAAACCGGATCCACCAAAGAGGAGCCGAAACCAGTAAAAAATAAAGAGCAGCCGCTGACCAAATAGCCTAAAACAAGGACGCAGAACCAAAACTCTTCAGCACCCAAAAGGAGAGTAACCAAAAACTGCACGAAAGAATAAAACAAAAGCCATTCAAAAACCCAGTGTTTCCTCTCACTTGTTGCATAAAATTAGAAACGGCTGATGAATATTGCAAAGAGAGCTTGGTTTGGATTGTGCTGGGGCTGCATTGGTACTCCTCATCCTTGAAAGCATATAACAAGTGGATTCCACATCTTTTCACCTTTGATTCTACTAAATCAATATGCCTTGCATTACCTTTATGCAAATTGTCTACTTTGAACTCAGACTCAATCGAAAGCTTGTTGACGTCAGAACAATTGTGTTTGAGCCATCGTTTAATACAGTAACGATTGTGCCAAAGGAACACATGATCTGATTCAATGGCGGCCCCGAAATGCACATTATCATGATAAATCTTAGGAGCAACCATTATTAAGGGCACTTCATTGCCATCAGCATTTTTCAGATGCAATTCACATGCAAGCACGAAATTATTGTACTTTTCCATAGCAAGAGGAACCTTGAATTCTAGAACAACACAAAAAGCCAAATATAGGTACTTAGCATTAATGCATTTGGGAGGGAACACAAAAGCTATTGAAGATCCTAGGTTCTCATAGCTGAACCATTCTGGAATTTCAGTTCCAGGTAAACCAACAAGAAAACTATCAATAAATTCTGAAAAACCCTGCGTGAAAGGGAATAAAAAAGAAGAAAAATTAGTTAGAAAAGAAACCTTGGGTTTTATTAGAAAGAGGGGAGGATAGAGACTTACAAACTTTTCTTCAATTCTCAGTCGTGCATTTGTCAAAATGTTGCCAAGTGTATTATGCTCCAAATTGAAGCAATTGCAATAATTGAATATTCCTTTTTGCCTCCTGCAACCATTGCACTTTGGTACAAGTGCGAAGGGCAAAGGTGATTTCACAGTTTCTAGTGATGTACAATTAAACGCTTGGAGCACTGTTGTTCGCTCTGGAAGCTCTGGTAAATGTTGGAGTCTTTTGCAGTTGTTTAAACTCAATAATCTTAGAGATGATAAAGAGAAAATGTCGCTGGGGATTTCTGAAACTGCAGTGTCATCTAGATATAAATGTGTTAAAGAGCACAAACCACATAACGAAGGCAATCTACCAAGTTTTGAGCAGCCCCTAAGAAAAAGCCCTTCAAGGCATTTCAACTCACAAATGCTGCCTGGGAGACTCTCTAGCTTATTGCACTTCTCCAGTTTCAACTCAACAAGTGAAAAGAGACATCCGATGGTTGAGGGTAATTCTTCTATTGCGACCTCTTCTAACAGTATTCTTTTTAGATATCCAGTAACATTAGGGAACTTGTTTAAATTTGAACATCTGAAGAGTTTAAGTGTCTCAACAGAAGTCAAATGCAAACTGCTTGGAAGGCCTCTAAGGTTTTTGCACATCGAGATATGCATGTATTTAAGAGTGTCGAAAGATTGAACAGATGCGGACCATTCTTCCGCTCCACAGCATATTAGATCTAACTGTTTAATACCACTCGGAATTTCTGACATTTTCTTCAAATTTATGCAGAAAGACAGAGAAAGTTCCTTCAGATTTTTCAAATGAAGGAGACTGGGAAGATTCCTTAGATTTATGCAGTCATCAAGATTAAGATAATTAAGTTTGTGGAGAAACTGAATTGAAGAGGGAATCTCAAGCAAACTCTCACACGCCTTAAGATCTATTCGCTCTAAGTTTGTAGCCGAGGAGAGATTTGGGAGGGTGGCTAGTTTCTTCGATCCAGAAAGATAGAGATACTTCAACTTTTGAGGACACTACACATGATAAAACAGAAAAGTATATACATGCAAACTTTCAAAGAGGAAAAAAAAAAGAATAAACTCATATATAATTTCATCAGTAATAATTATGTTAGAACTGCTAGTACTTTTTGTTTTTCAATCAATTTCTAATAATTTTTTTAACTAAATATTTACCATTTTAAAATTTATAAAATTAATTTTAAATGATTGTAGCATTAATTGTTACTGAACAATTTTATGTAAAAGAGTATTCTAACTTAGATCATAAAATATAACCTTTTTAAATTGGATTTCTGCTCAATAAACATAATGTTTACATAAAATCTAGTAAAAAAATTCCAACAAAATAAATCTGTGAACAAAAGAAAAACATATAAAAAGTTGTACTTTCCATTAAATGAGATTTTAAAGTTAAGGCATGCACATTGGCACAACAAATTCAACTTTCAAGTCAGTATTTATGCCTTTTTTCTCTTGGTCAAATTGAAAAATCAATATTTTAAAGCATACCTGATCTCCATGCCAAAGTCGTTTAACGTCGCTATCTTCCAAATTGAGTAAAACAAGGTTCTCCATGGAAAAACATAAAGGCAGAGAACTGTAAGGATATTCCTCCCAATGTAGTAAACTCAACTTGTTAGGAAGATTCTGCAGATGATTCTTTTAAGCAGATTCAAGTATGAAGGTTTCAGGAGTTGAGTCCTTTTTATTTGAATGCCTAAAAAATTTGAGTAATCTTAAGTTAGGCATTTGTGAGAAGGTTGCAGAATTCAAGCATGTCATTCCCATTTTAGAAGTATCCAAGCATATCCCTTCCACTGCTTTGTTCACCTAATACAAAGAATAAAAAGCTATAAGTATACAGGACAAATGAATTAAAAAAGATTTTTCATGTCTTACCTTCTCAGTTGCTAAGATATCACAAATTTTTGTGAATTCCCATAATCTACTATGTTCATGCCGAGCAATATGTTGAACCATTTCTTGTATCAAATCATGCATCTCTAACTTATTATTAACAACAATTACGAGGCACTTTTCCACTAAACGAATTATTCCCAAACTTGGAGTAAGATCACATCCGTCTAGTATATCTTCTACACAGTCTTTATCTTGGCCCTTGAAAAAGCATGCTATATCAAGAAATACAGCCTTTTCTGTTTGCTCTAGCGAATCAAAACTTATTTTTAATATTTTATGAATTTTGGATATCGGAATTTTTTTTAGTTCTTTCAATACAATTTCCCATTCCTTTGGAGATCTTTTGCATAGATGTGAACCCAAAACTTTTAGGGCTAAAGGAACACCTTTAGCATAGTTTACCACCCTTTCTGCGAACTTCATAAACTCCTCTGGAGGATGCTCTTGTTTAAAGGCTTTCACACTCAATAATTGAAGAGCATCACAATAATTTAATCCCTCAACCTTATATATTTGATCAACTCCACCAACAAGTACTTCTTTGTCTCTGCTTGTTACTATGACTCTGCTTCCTGAACCATACCAACCATGATATCCAGCTAAAGCCTCTAACTGCTCTGAATCATTGACATCATCGAGAACAATGAAAACCTTCTTTCTTCTAAGTATATCCAGAACAATAGTGGGAAGCACATGGAGCATTTGTATGCTTAAAAGTTTGTCCCCTACAAGTTCGGAAAAAAGTTTTTGTCGTAAATGCAGTAATTCATTCTTTTCTGCATTTTCCCCAACATTACTTAGAAAGTAGCAAACATCAAATTCATCAGAAATTTGACTAAAAAGAACATCAGTAGTGGTTGTCTTTCCTATGCCGCCCATTCCCCAAATTCCTATAAAACGAACATCTGCTGTCTCAATACATAATAATGGTAGAATTTTGTTGACGTGAGCATCAATCCCAACTAAACCATGACAAGCACTAAAGGAGATGGGATACAGTTTCTTCATGATTTGGTTGACAACTTTGTCAATTAATTTCGATTCAAGCCTTGCAAAACATGATAAACAAAGCAAAGTAATAATGAGTTTAATTTGAGATACAAAGAAACTTGAAAACTTCAAAGGCATTTGAATTCGAACTTAATTTCAGTGCTCGAAAATTAGCCCAAAAATATATCTATCATAAATAAATAAATAAAACTTTATATATTATCTATTGAAACATAAATCTAGATTTACACTTATTTCAGCAAATATATCTATCTAAAGGACCAACATTATATTTTTGAATGAGGTATCTAGATTTACACTTATCATATGAGATGTTACATGTATGAATCGATTTACAAACTATTTCAGGAAATTTGATAGGTTCAAGCAATTTGTTTAAATTTTAAAATTTTTTATATTCTAGTGATAATTAAAATCGATAAAATAAATGAACTGAATTAAACAAAACCAGTTGCCTGGTCTAGTTTCCGATATAACCAGTCCAACCGGCCGGTTTGCTCCAACTGTGAAAACGCTAACCTGTAGTTGCTGGAATCCCATCCAGATATATTGGATGCTTCCATCAAAGAAGTGCTGCACTTCTCCACAACGTCTAAGCTCTGCTTAAATTTTAGCAAATATTTCTATCTAAAGGACACTCGTTGTATTTATCCATAAATGAGCTATCTGGCACATTATTAACCAAAGGCATGCTTGTGACGAGAAATTACCTGTAGAAATGGCTTTAAAACCAGATTGATCATTGAATCGATTTATTAACTATTTCAAGGTTTTGAAAGGTTTAAGCAATTTAGTTAAGTAAAAAAACTGGTTAAATAAAAATTTAGATTTTGAAAATTTTTTATTTTTCAAGAGGGAATTAAAAATAAATAAATCGAATTAGACCAAACCAGTTTCCTGGTCTAATTCCTGATTTAACCAGTCCAACCGACCAGTTTGGTCTAATTCTAAAAACACTAACCTGTAGTTTTTGGAATCCCATCCAGATAGATTGGCTGCTTCCATCAAAGCAGTGCTCCACTTCTCCACAATGTCCAAGCGCTGCTTAAATTTTTCTTTAACTTTCCCAAATGCTTCCCCAAATTTCCCAGTCTGTTTTCTAACGTCAGAAGGATCCACATGGTAGAAAATGGGTAAGACCTTTCGCCCCATTCCTTTCTTGCAGTCAATTATCTTCACTAGTTCATCTAGGCACCACCGAGAGGACGCATAATTTTCGAACAAAATCACTACTGAAATCATGGATTCTTCAATCGCTTTCATGAGCGCTGGCGAGATCCCTTCTCCTCTCTCAAGAACATCGTCTATGAATGTTGTAAGACTTCTCCGGCGCAGAGCAACATGAAGATGATCAGTAAAATTTGAACGAGTATCAATACCACTAAAACTAAGGAAAACATCGTAGGTAGTTTTAGAGGAGAAGCCTAAAGATGAAGTAGAAGCCATTTTAACAAGCACAATAGCCGCTCTATTTTGTTTGGTAAAAAAGAAATAGAGGAATCGCAGAGAAAGAGGAAAGCTATAAAAAAAAAAAAAGTGTAAAACTTGGGCGAAGGCTTTATAGGTGATCAGAATCAAACCACCTATAAGATTTTGTACATTCGAGAAAACTACAATGAACCCACCGTTTTCTTTTCTACTACTAGACGCGGAAATGTACTAATTAGAAGTAAATGAGTTTTTTCTCATGAGGGCAATTCTTCTAAATCACCTACAAGATTTTGTTTCGAGGAAGTTTCAATGGGCAATGAGTGAAAGTACAAAGAGCCCACCATTTTCAACGCAATCGCCATTAATGCTGCATAGCATTTTCCCAGTGATACACCGTTTTCTACTACTTGGACCTCACGCCCAAATCAACCTATTATAAAATACTAATTTTATAAGTTTAATATTATTACATATTTTTTATGAGATATTTTCTAAATAAAAGTAATATTTATTAAAAAAATAAAAATATTTACTAATTAAATTAATAAAAATACTGTTTAAATTTAAAAAGATATATATATATATATGTAAAATATTAATTTATAAATTTATAAAAATTAAAATATCATTCATAAAAATCATTTAGACTGTATTTAGATAATTAACTATTTAATATAAAATAAATTCATTTTTATATTAAAATATAATAAAATAATATAATATCAAATAAATTTAAATAAATTTTATATATTTAAGTAAATTTTATATAAATATTTAAAATTGTATTAAAGAATAAAATTAATATACAATATATAATTATAATAATATATTTTCAAATTATATAATTTAAGTTTTCATCAATGAATTTATGATATATACTTTTCTGTTATAAAATTTCAATTCATTAAAATTTTTAATTAATATATATAATTATGTATAAAAATTAATAATTAATATGTAATATCTCTAATTTTTAAAAAAATATTTTACATATATATATATATATATATATATATTATTCTAACACTAGTATTGTGGACTTCGCGTATGTACTTTCATTTCGTGGAAATTCGATCGTCGTCCGGATTTGCAATTTCGGGCTGAGCAGATAAGTTGCTGGAACCATTTCAGAACCGAGTCAAGATTATAGGCTACCCCACCTTTTTCAGACGTTCTGGATGCGTTCCAGTTGTCAGATTTAGCATAGTTAAACTCAAACTCTACATTACTCAATTTTTGTCTTGTACTGAGTTAGAATAAAATTTATAAAATATTCGTGGATGATAAAAAAATTACGATTCCTATTGCAATAGCCTTATAATGTTGTTAAGGACCGCGGGGCAGGTTTATAAAGTTTTTAAAGTTAGTTTGGATAGTTTTTGAAAAATATTAGTTTTGAAGTATTATAATTGAGTTGTCTGATGTTGTGATTATTGCTTGGTTTGGAGGGCCCAGGAGGGGCCATATAATGATGATGAGATATGGGTTGAGTTTAGAAGTGTTATTTGAACCATTTTGCAGGTTGGGTAGGTCATAGGTATAGGGGAGACTTTACCAGATTTTCGGCACGACTTTGGTCTTTTCTTAGTTTGTATTGAGTCAAATGTATTAAATAATTGTAATAAAATTGTCAGGTGAGCCGGGACAGCCTTCCTCCTCCGCCCAGCCACCACAGTAACTTCGGTTAAGTCTGTAAGTAAAATATTAATTTTAATTGTAATTTCGATATTATTATATGTTCAAGCATGCCCACACATCACTTATAAATATGTATCTATATAGTTAAACACTAGGCACGTTTTATATTGCATTCATAATTGTTGAAGTGCCATGGATGTTGTTTGTGGTAATTTGAAGCAGTGTGTATGCATGGCGTGCATGTGGTATGGTATTGGATATGGACAGGACAGGTAGACACGGCTTGAGAGACACTCGCTGGGACCCTGCATTTGATTTATTAAGTGAAAGTCCAACTTGAGAGACACTCACTGGCAGAGGTTGGATTAAGAGGGTTGTATAGGGGATCAACTCCCATATATGTATTGTTTGACAGTGTTGGGTGTGTGAGTGCTCCAAATTATCTTTTTGCTGTTATGAAATGAAAATTATGACAATGTTGCATTTCACTCCACATGGTGCATTAGCTTTAGATAGCTATAGAGATTATGATTAAAATTGATAATTTACTCTATAAGTCGAACGCTCACTCCTGTTCATTTATTTTTTCAGGCTACAGGAGGATTATTTGTTGTGGCTAACCTGCTCTTCTTCTTCGCATGTCCATTGATAGTATTTAACATATTTTGTATAATTGAGTTAAATTTTAGACTCCGCATGTGTTCGAAACACTTATTTTTATTTTGGGCCTGTATTATAAAAGTTATGTTGGACCTATAAAATTATTAACTGTATGCATGATAGGATTGGATGAGGGAGCTGAGCTCCCATTTTAGTTATGACATTTTGATTATGTGGAGGGTGAGCTGAGCTCCTCAATTTATTATATATTGTGTTTACAGGTCGGGCGAGTCAAAAACTCCCCGTTAAATGGTCCATTTTATATCCGGACTCTGTCCGGTTGAATTCTTGAAATTGGGCCCAAATGGGCCTTAGAGTTGGGTTGAGGAATAGTTAGACTTACTACGGGCCTCGGGGGCTTTAGGCTGACCCAGGTCCTAGTGCCAGTCCAGTCCATAGGTTGGGTCGTGACAAAAGTGGTATCAGAGCTTAGGCTTTGGATTCATGGGAAAGTGTGCACTTAGAGTTGTCACATGCAGAATATAAGATTCTGTTTCATCTTTTTTCTGTAATTCTTCGTTTCTAGATTCTACGTTATTCCTCAGTTATTATAAGAGTGCTTCAGTTTAGCACCTCAGTTTTGTGAAGTACATAGAAGTGTGAAATAGAGTTAGCAGACATGTTGAGGTCTGCCATGGAAATACGTTCTCCAAGAAACACTATATTTCTATCAGTATGGGTCTAAGTGTTGTGCCTATCTAGTGCTAGGCACGAGTACATAAAAGTGAGTTTTGATAGTATATTGCACTAGATAAGGGTGAGGATACCACTGCTGGCATTCGTCAGTGGATGACCCAGTCAGAGTAAGTTTATGATAATAGTATATTCAACAGAGATAAGAGATTAGGAGACCTAGTCTATCAGGGCGTATCGTAGTAACTATACAATATTCTCGATATCTGCTCTGTAAGCTGTAGATTACAGTACTGACATGAGATTATTGTGTAGAGCTGCGTGCATCCCCATGGTGCTCCATAATGAGGGTGTTTGCGAATGGCCTATGTTTTGGTACAATTATGCCAGAACAGAGTTCTATACCTGCAGAGGAGTTGGGAACTCCTGGTTAGGGATCTATAGCTAGAATATCAAAAGGTCACAGTTGGGTGGTAACTAGAGTCAGTAACTCGGTTACCCTAACATGAGCTCGAGTTACATCAAGAGTTGCCATCAAACCAGAGGTTGTGGATTAGTTGCAAAGTAAAGGTGACATCTATAGAGTGAGACCATCTGGCCTTCGGTATGAAATTTGGATGGTTTTTGCAGTACAACAGACGTTTTGCTTAGAGCTTGGTGAGAATAGTATACCTTGTGTGTATCAGCAAGATGTAAAGTACAACCCCACTACCTAGGGAAGGTCAGAACTATGAAATGATGATTTACAAAGTTATGATATGATAAGAGAGTCATTAATTTGACATGGTTTTGGCAAGGTGGTAAATGTAGTATCTTTGTTGCAGTAAGTTAGGGTATAGTCCTATCTTTTCAGAAGGGATCGAAGGTTATTACTGATAATGATGATTTATGGAGTAGTGTCCCAGATGGGATTGTAGCGTGAGATAGAGAGTTGTTAGCTCAGGTGTTCTGGAGAGGGTACAAGTTCCATGTAGGAATTATAAGATGTAAGATGAAGATGTATGTAAGCCTTTAAATTGAATGACAGGTTTGGATACCTAGTATTTTAAGTTTCAGCTAATCAAATAGATATGAAAAATTAGAGTTGCTACAGATCCCCTCCCTAAGGTAGTAGGGGGTAGTATATAGTCCAAAAGGGTAAGAATAGAGATCACGCAGGAGAAGTATGACTGCTATTCCCTAAGTTCATCCTTAGCTTCTAATGCTTAAGACTAAAGTATACTCCAAATAAAGTAAAAGAAAAAAGACAAAAGTTAGCATCGATAAATCATAGAATATATATATATATAGATGGAGTGCGGTTCAAATGCAGTAGGAGAGATAGCCTGAATGCCAGTAGAAGTCTAGCTAGGGTAGTTAGAGGATTAAGTCTGAGTAACATTGAGGTATAGATGACGTGGTAGGGATAGTGGAAAGGTATAAGTTTCTGATATGACAATCAGGTTCAAAAAGAAAATATAGCTAAAGGTTGGAAGAGTGAAAGTTCAGATTTGGGTAAGATAAAAAGAGTTAGCTAAAGAATAAACTAGAAAAACAGATTAGGATAAGATTAGGAAGAATAGAGCCAAAATACCGAGGAGGTGAATGTGGTTATAGGAAGGGTAAACGAGATAAACAAAAAAAAAAGGATAGAGCATAGAAAAGGATGGCATTAGGAAGAACATTGTTAAGTTATGGAACCCAGAAGTACAGGACTTAGAGCAGGTCATAATTGATGTAGTGTTAGGAGCCTGAGCCTAGAGCTTAGAGTTACATGATTTGGATTAGACCTTATCTGTTTTCTACCCCCAAGGTAGGATAATGGGGCAATGACATAAGAACCATTTTGGTTGTTGATAGTATAATGGAAATTAGGTGAGGTGTGCGACCAAAGTAGGTAGTAACTGTTGAGCGTGCTGTGGTAACTTGAATTGTATTGTCAAATAACGAAGCAAGATTAGTAGGAGTAAGTGGGATAAAAGTCAACATAAGGGATATAAATATGCAAGATGAGGGATAATGTCACAGAGGCTTGATATTAAAATTTAGAGTGGTGAGACCTAGAGTCAAAAATTGGAGTTAGACATATATTTTCAGTGTGATCGATAGAATAATTATGTAAAAAAAAAAGAGTAATAATAAATAAATAAATAATAGTATGATAATATGTAGCAGAACGCTAATAACGGTCAGAATAGGATAAGATAGGTATAGGTGTAATTATAAGATATTGAGAAGTACATGGATTAGAGGAGTGATTGTTGGTAAGATTGGAGTAGATCTGAAAGAATCTGTGAGTGCTTTTATCTTCTAGAATATAACTAAGTATAAGGAGCATTGGACAAATAATTATAAGTATGGAAGATAAATAAAGAGTAAAAAGGAAATAGTAAATTCTAAGATGATATGTCAGGCAAGACAACAGTATAACAAATGGTAGATACAACTGATATCTTGTAATAACGTACAATAATTACAAAGAAATAATGAAACTAAAAAGGAAGACTAAGGGGTATGAGCTAAATCTTATTTATCAAACAATGGTATACCATAAATGGTGGGAGAACATTTCTCCTTCTTTTCAAATTGGCTCGTGTTTCGATTTTAAGATATTATGTTAAGAAGAGAGGTCGTGTCAAAGTGACCCAATTAATTGAAAATTTGATGGGCATTAGTACATATCCAATCTTTTGAGGCAAAAATGACGATAATGGTGTACCTAATATTAAGTAAGAATGAATGATCAGAGAGGTGACAGGAGTTAAATCGAGCTAGTTACCAGGGCTTACAACCCTTTTGAACTATAAGCTGGAGGAAGTGCTATTTGCTAATGAGTTACAGCGAATGAAATTGTTGCTAATGGGAAAAGTTGAGGCTGAAGTTTGGAAAGCTATGGGCAATATATGTGATTATATTAAGGAGAATGAACACGTGAAGTATCTTGTTCAGAATTAAGGCATGACACATATTTCCCACAGTCGTGTTAGTTCAGATGAAACTTATAATTTCTGGGGCTCCTATCCATCCAGGATGAGCAATTTCCTACCAAGGCTGGTAAGGAATGATAATGTTCTGATAGGTGAGTTGGAAAAGGGGATACAAAAAGAATTTTCTATGGTTAATTACAAGTATTACGTAATGTGAAGAATGTGCTGGTAGGAGTCAATCGTAAAGTTAGAATTCTCGAAGTAATGGAACTAGTAATCAAGATAAGACTAAGAAATAAAAAAAAAAAAAGAAAGTTAAAGTTAATGATGGGATGGACATCCTTGAAGGAAAAGGTGTAAGGGTGAGATAAGACTAAGATTAAGGAACAAGTACAGCATGTTGAAAAGATATCAACGATAGCAAAAATAGGAAAAGAAAGTGGATAAGATCCAAAAGACAAGAAGAAAGCTCAGTAGAGCTAGTTATAATGATGAGGATAAGAAGGAATAGGTATGCTAGGAACACACTAAGAGATGTTTGAAATAAGTTATTATGAGATGATAGATTAAAGGAGTAGTAGAGCCTCGATCTAAGTGACAACGTGTCAAAAGTAGGCCACATACTAAGAAGCTTTAGGAAGAAATCTAGATATTTCCATTCCAGAGGAGTGGGAAACGATAAAGTTGCATTAACTGGGTTGTCAGGGAATACAAATACATTTGTCCTATAAGAGAACAGACCCAGTTCACTTTTCAATATTGATAAGTGGTGTAGGGTATGCTTGACACTTGGATGGAGCTCTACATAACTAGTTACATAAGATGGACAGGAGCTGGTCTAAGGACCTTAGTAATGACACAAAAGATATTGAAAATATGAAGTATCATGGGAGTGAGAAGATTTATAGGTATTGACCATTAAGGTCATAGGACAAGTAAATGTTTCGAATGAGATGTATATGATAGGTGCTATAGAAAAGCATTTCATAGGATACTATAGGGTAAGGAACATAATTCATGTTTTTGGGGAACAGAGATTATTGAAACAAAGGAATGAGGACTGAAGTCACCAAGAGACACGTTAGGACGTAAGTGCCAAAGTTGATTAAAGTTATCAGATATCAAGTCGAGAGTAGTGGAGTTATAATGAGTACTAGAGATGACAAAAAAAAAAAAAAAAAAGAGGGGTAAATGAGTAGTCAGATGTGATGGTTTAGACTCAGAAGGAGGATGGTAGCTGGCATACTATGACAGGGGCAGATAGACATAAAAATTTTTAACCATCCATGCAGATCCAAGGCGGAAAGATGTAAAATTTGCAATGGGTGACCATGTTCTTGAAGGTTTCTCCTATGAAAAGGGTTATGAGATTTGGAAAGAAAAGGCAAATTGGCACTCCGTTATATAGGACCTTTTAAGATCATGGACAGAGTGGGAGCAGTTGCCTATCAGTTAGAGTTGCCACCAAACCTTTCTCATGTCCACCCAGCATTTCACATTTTCATGCTTAGAAAGTATGTTCCCAATCCTTCTCATGTGCTAAGACCAGAAACAGTAGAGTTAAATGAGAATTTGATCTTTGAGGAGCAATTAGTAGCCATAGTAGACTATCAGATGAGACAACTTTGGTCAAGGCAAATCCCTATGGTTAGTCCTGTGGAGGAGTTAATCTATGGAGGAATGCACTTAGAAGTTAGAGCGGGATATGCGCAGCAAGTACTCATAAGTTTGATATGCAACTATATGTTATTATTCTGCCTTGTGTAAAATTCGAGGATGAATTTTCTATAAGGGCAAAAGAATGTAACATCCCTAATTTTCAAATAATTATTATATATATATATATATATATATATATATATATATATATATATATATATTATTCTAATACTGGTATTGTGGACTTCGCGTATGTACTTTCATTTCGTGGAAATTCGATCGTCGTCCGGATCTGCAATTTCGAGTCGAGCAGATAAGCTGCTGGAACCATTTCAGAACCAGGTCAAGATTATAGGCTACCCCACCGTTTTCAGACGTTCTGGACGCGTTCCAGTTGTCAGATTTGACATAGGTAAACTCGAACTCTACATTACTCAATTTTTGTCTTGTATTGGTTTATAAAATATTCGTGGATGATAAGAAAATTATGATTCCTATAGCAATAGCCTTATAATGTTGTTAAAGACCGCGGGCCAGGTTTATAGAATTTTTAAAGTTAGTTTGGATAGTTTTTGAAAAATATTAATTTTGAAGTCTCATAATTGAGTTGTCTGATGTTGTGATTATTGCTTGGTTTGGAGGGCCTAGGAGGGGCCATATAATGATGATGAGATATGAGTTGAGTTTAGAAGTGTTATTTGAACCATTTTATAGGTTGAGTAGGTCATAGGTATAGGGGGAGACTCAGCCAGATTTTCGGTATGACTTAGGACATCTTTAGTCTTTTCTTAGTTTGTATTAAGTCAAATGTATTAAATAATTGTAATAAAATTGTCAGGTGAGCCGGGACAGCCTTCCTCCTCCGCCCAGTCACCACAATGACTTCAGTTAAGTCTGTGAGTAAAATATTAATTTTAATTGTAATTTCAATATTATTATATGTTCAAGCATGCCCACGCATCACTTATAAATATGTATCTATGTAGTTAAACACTAGGCACGTTTTATATTGCATTCATAATTGTTAAAGTACCATGGATGTTGTTTGCGGTAATTTGGAGCAGCGTGTGTGTGTGGCGTGCGTGTGGTATGGTATTGGATATGGATAGGAAGGGTAGACACTGCTTGAGAGACATTCGCTGGGACCCAGTCCTTCGGGGTAGACACGGCTTGAGAGACACTCGCTGGGACCCCGCATTTGGTTTATTAAGTGATAGTCCGGCTTGAGAGACACTCGCTGGCAGAGGTTGAATTAAGAGGGCTGTATAGGGGATCAGCTCTCATATATGTATTGTTTGACAGTATTGGGTGTGTGAGTGCTCCAAATTGTCTTTTTGCTGTTATGATATGAAAATTATGACGATGTTGCATTTCACTCCACAAGGTGCATTAGCTTTTGATAACTATAGAGATTATAGTTAAAATTGATATTTTACTCTCTGAGTTGAATGCTCACTCCTGTTCATCTATTTTTCCAGGCTACAAGAGGATTATTTGTTGTGGCTAACCTGCTCTTCTTCTTCGCAGGTCCATTGATAGTATTTAACATATTTTGTACAATTGAGTTAAATTTTAAACTTCGCATTGTTTGAAGCACTTATTTTTATTTTGGGCATGTATTATAAAAGTTATGTTGGACCTGTAAAATTATTAACTGTATGCATGATAAGATTGGATGAGGGAGTTGAGCTCCCATTTGAGTTATGACATTTTGATTATGTGGAGGGTGAGCTGAGCTCCCCAATTTATTATATATTGTGTTTACAGGTCGGGCGAGTCAAAAACTCTCCGATAAATGGTCCATTTTATGGCGGGACTCTATTTTGTTGAATTCTTGAAATTGGGCTCAAATGGGTCTTAGAGTTGGATTGAGGAATAGTTAGACTTACTATGGGCCTCGGGGGCTTTAGGCTAGCCCAGGTCCTAATGCCGGTCCTACTCATAGGTTGGATCGTGACATAATATAAAAGTATGAATAGGAGAATTTATGAAATAATAAAAAAAAACAAAATAATAGAAAAATGGAGAGAAACAGTACTGTACTAATAAGATGGATATTTTGAATAAAAAAATAAAAGATATTATTAATAAATAATAATACATATTGTTACTTAAATATATATTGCTAGAATATAATGAAATTTTTTTATATAATTTTTTTTTTTAATTTAGATCTTTACTTTATTTTTCTTAATTTTGTTGTATTATTATATTTTCTCTGAAAAAAAATTTTATATTAGTTTTAAGATTTATTAATCAATTAATATATAAATTTTTTTCAAAATTACATACAAAAAAAATTAAATGATGATCACATACAAATAAGTATGGACAACATGCAATGCACGTAAATATATATATATATATATATCAACTAAACTACTATATACAATTATTTCTTTTATTAGCTTAAACTATATTATATTAACATAAAATAGTTAATAATTATTAATTATTTTTCCATTTTATTATCTTTTTTGTAAGGTCCAGCCAAGTAGCTCAATCCATGAAACCAAATTAGAGGACCCATAAAAACATAACTCTAGAATTTGTGTATATATATATATATATATATGTGTGTGTGTGTGTGTGTGTGTGTGTGTGTGTGTGTGTGTGTGATTGTGTGTAAAAAAAAAAAAAAAAGAATAGGGCAATAGGGTAGTAGAACAGGGGAGGAGAAATTCACACACTCCATAGCCAAATTTCACTTTGATCTCTCCATCTTTAACTCAAACTTCTTCCTCATCCTTTCTTTTACATCCAAATCACTCAATTACACCCATAAATCAATAAAAATATTAGCTAAAACTCATTTCTTTCCACAATAGCACAAATTAAGTTTTAATAGGTAAGTTCTTCTTCCTCTTTTTCTTGTGAAATATTAAGCTTAAATTAACTTCCTTTATTATTTAATTGTGATTTCTATGGAAAAAGAAATTGAGGGAGGCAAGTTTAGGATAAAGATTTGTGGTAAAGTTGATGTTGAAATAAGGGTTTCTATGGATTAATTTGAAGGAAATTTATAGCTCTAATATATATGCATATATATTAGGTATTTTTAAGAGGTGAATATCAAGAATTAGTTTTCAATTATGAGAATTAAATTTAGGTTTTTTAAGTGCTAAGTATTTGGTCGAGAGTGAAGAAATTAGAATATAGAATTTGTTGATTTTGGAGTTATTAATGAATATTGATTATATTTGTGTGAGCAAGAATTCTAAAGTTATTGTTGGAAGAAAATTTAGTATGAAGTGTTAAGAAGGAGAAAAATATTATTATGGAAGGGTTAAAAAAATTAAGAGAGAAAAGGGTGGAATTAATTATGGATGTATTATATAGGCTTTGGGGAGGCGTTTTAAATTATTGGTGAATGTCTTGTGGCTTGTGAAGAATTGGTTGAGTTCTTGGAATTTTGGAAGACATCCGATTTATACTGAAATGCCTCCGAATTTTTTTTTTGAATTTTAGATAAATAAAGCATGCATTTCACTCTCACCTTTTTCATCTTCAGGATTTTAAATTCCTTTTCTTAATGTATTACTTTTCCCTACATTTTTAGGAGATGATCCAGCTCCTGTTGTAGATATTAAGGGTGGTCCAGCAATTTAGGCTTCATTAGTCTTTAGTACAGGTGAGTGGATAAATATTTAATACTGATAATTTTTATTCAATGTATATTTATGTATGTTTTTTTTTTTCCTTTTATGCAAAAATGGGAGTGGATAATGATAATTATGTGTTTTTTTATTAAATGAAATGAGATTTAGAAGCACAGCTAAATAAATGACCGAATATACTCAATATATGCACCAAATAGATAGCACATCGATGACGGGTGATATAATTTCAGCTCAGCTTATATTTATATCGTCTTTGGGATAGCGCTTGATATACATATAGCCTTTGGGGCATCTATCAGGTGGTCGCCCTTTTATGGTAGCTCTACACATGTGTATGACCAGTATATTTATTGCTCTTGGGCCATTAGTAGTGTCATCATAAAGCTCAGAATGCCAGCATTGCTCTCAGGTTGCCAGAGTTTGTTATATACACCTGATATGCCAGCATTATCTATAGGAAGCATATTGTGAGTGTATGAGAATATTACTGATTTTATGATTATTAGCAAACTTATGTCTGCAATATTTCTTTTTACAGCATGAAATTTTATTTTATCTCAGTTATGTGTATTACAGCAAATGATATTTATTCAATTGACATATGTTAGTATAGCACCTGGTACTATTAAGTACCGAAACCTTGTTTGTTCTCCCTTTTGTTATTTATTTATCCACTCATTGAGTAGTTGTACTCACCTCTTCTATTTTAATATTTCATATTCTTTTTGGTGATCCTTTTATAAGCAGTGATCATTTGTTAGCATTGTCCTTTCTTCCACTTCACCAGCTACAGAGTCTAGTGGAGGTTGGGCCAACGCATTCCTTTTGTAACTTTTGATCATTTTGGATTGTTGTATATATTCTCTATGTGTTTAGGCTGCTACTCACCTAAAGTCTGGTTTTGTATATTTTTTTGGTTCCCACGTAGGGAAAAAAATTACGTGTCTATGAAGATGATATATCTATTTGACATAGAGACACTTTATGTGTATATGTATATATTTACATATTCTTCCAGGTTTTCAGCAAGTTTCATATGTCTAATTAGATATATTTTAGAGAAAACTCTGTCAAAGGCAGGTGTGACATTTATTGGCATCAGAGCATAGGTTTATAGATTCTGTAGACCTTTCTAGTGTCAGTGTTGTTGATTATCTCTTGATGTTCCATTCCTTATCTTATTTGTAGAACAATGCTACCCAAAGTAGTAGGTGGTAGAGGCTGTGGTGCCAACCGTGGCCATAGTGTTCGTAGAGTTTAATTAGCTAATGTTGGTCGACCTCAAAGGGATCCTATAGCAGCACGTCCACCTCAAGAAGA